>NW_011494838.1:2602966-2611108 GCF_000754665.1 Bison bison bison | reverse complement strand
CGCGACATGGGGAGACCAAGTTTCAGTGAACAAGGCCCGCACTTTATTTTCCAAAGTAGTTTTTATACCTTAAGTTGTGCATAGAGGATAATGGGGGAAGGGGTGGAGTCATGCAAGGACAGCAGTTCCTGGTCCTAATCGAAGCCAGGCTTTCAAACTTATCATATGCAAAAGTTCAGGTGAATTACATCATCTTCTGGCCAGGAGGCCTGTTAACATTTTAAGAAACTTATCTTTCTCTAAAGGTGATTATTCCAAAGTCAGGCACCAGCCTCCAAAAAAGCATTGGACAAAGCTGCATTTCTATAGGGCAAAGGTGAGGTGGGCTCAATCAAGAAAAGAATTAACTCAAGGGTCTAAGGTTACAAACATTGAGGCTACGACTTACACCAATTATATTAATCAATACACTGCCAGGGACACAGCAGGTAAGGGATATGGAGACTTAGCAGCAAACATTGGCCCAACAAGTGAAAAACCCTTCACCAATACAATTTCTAATCAATCTTTTAACTGCTCAAAAGAATCTGTGTTTAGACAGTTTAGAACATCTCATGCCTCTCACAGTTGGGAGGCTCTGAGCAATCACATGTGGCCCGAAAAACCTATTCAGGCAGGCTAGAGGATTTCCAAAGGAGTTTGTAGGTTGAAACACTGTCACACCCAGGAATTATTAACTGGAGCTGTAAGCTAACTCTTTTTTCAGAGAGAGGTAGTGGGGGACAGCCCCCTGTAAAGTCAGAGGTGTAGGTGAAAGCACAAAGCAGAAAGTAGGCAGACTCTGGTTTTGGGGGTAGATGCTCGAGAATTTCCAGGGGGACTCCTGAGGCTCGATCCCGCCTTTGCGTATGCCGAGCCTCCTTCCTCATGACCTTTGCCACGGGCGAAGCTCGCTCCCCAAAGTCATCCCCTTCTCCTCCTGCCCCCAATCCCTCCCAGCATCGAGTCTTTTCCAATGAGTCAACTCTTCACATGAGGTGGCCAAAGTATTGGAGTTTCAGCTTTAGCATCAGTCCTTCCAAAGAACACCCAGGACTGATCTCCTTTAGGATGAACTGGTTGGATCTCCTTGTAGTCCAAGGGACTCTCAAGAGTCTTCTCCAACACCACAGTTCAAAAGCATCAATTCTTTGG
The DNA here is from genome assembly GCF_000754665.1 of Bison bison bison. Lineage (NCBI taxonomy): Eukaryota > Metazoa > Chordata > Mammalia > Artiodactyla > Bovidae > Bison > Bison bison. The sequence goes on along the minus strand of NW_011494838.1, from coordinate 2,609,974 downwards.
TGCTCAGCTTTCTTTACAGTCCAACTCTCACATCCCTACATGACTACTGGAAAAACCATAGCCTTGACTAGATGGACCTTTGTTGGCAAAGTAATGTCTCTGCTTTTGAATATGCTATCTAGGTTGGTCATTACTTCCCTTCCAAGGAGTAAGTGTCGCCATCATCAAAAAGTCTACAAACAATAAATGCTGGAGAGGGTGTGGAGAAAAGGGAACACTGTTGCACTGTTGGTGGGAGTGTAAATTGATACAGCCACTGTGGAAGACGGTATGGATATTTCTTAACAAAAAAAACTAGGAATAAAACCACCATGTGACCCAGCAATCCCAGTCCTAGGCATATACCCTGAGGAAACCAAAACTGAAAGAGACACATGTATCCCATTGTTCATTGCAGCACTATTTACAGTAGCTAGAACATGGAAGCAACCTAGATGTCCATCAACAGATGAATGGATAAAGAAGTTGTGGTATATAGACACAATGGAATATTACTCAGCCACAAAAAAGAACACATTTGAATCAGTTCTGATGAGGTGGATGAACCTAGAACCTATTATACAGAATGAAGTGAGTCAGAAAGAGAAAGATGAATATCATATTCTAACACACATGTACAGAATCTAGAAAAATGGTACTGAAGAATTATTCACAGGGCAGCAATAGAGAAACAGACATAGAGAATAGACTTATGGACATGGGGAGAGGGGAGGAGAGGGTGAGATGCATGGAAAGAGTAACATGGAAACTTACGTTACCATATGCAAAATAGATAGCCAATGGGAAATTTCTGTATGGATTAGGAAACTCAAACAGGGGCTCTGTATCAATCCAGAGGGGTGGGATGGGGTGGGAGATGGGAGGGAGGCTCAAAAAGGGAGGGAATATATGTATACCTATGGCTGATTCATACTGAGGTTTGACAGGAAACAACAAAATTCTATAAAGCAATTATCTGTCAATAAAAAAGTAAATTAAAAAGAAAAAATAATGCTTTGTACACTTAATTTGTTATTGGGAAAAGTTCATGCTAAATGTTCTTACCACAATAAAATTTTAAAAGTTTGACTTAGTTTTAAAAATCATGCTGTGGGAGCAGTGAGGATTTAAAGGGAGAATCAATGTGGGTCCAGAAAAGGTAGTGTGTTTTTATAAAAAGCATATTCATGTGAACTGGCTGAGAACTGTTACTTACCATCTTGTTGGGCGCCATCTGCATCTCCATTGGTGAGGACAGTGAGTCCTGCTCAGTAGCACACTTCAGCATTATTGCTGCCACCACCTATTCCACAGCCAGGATCATCTTTATCTAAAGTCTGAAGTATCTGTTCAGAAAGAAAATCACTCCCTCAAAAACAACATTCAGTGGCTATTACGGGAAACAATTGACTTACGGATACTGTTCAAGTCATTCACTGACTGAATATTAAAATCTAATTCTCCAGTTTTCCCAGCCTTTCTTGATTTCCCTAGTTTTCACCTCATGTATCTACAGATACACACTGTTCAACAGCTAAGCCTTTAGGCGTATAACATTGATATGGAACTTCCTAGAAAACAGTTTACACTCTCCTTTCTTGGAGCTTTATGCAATGCATTAACTAATAAGATATGCTTTGAGCAGTTGAATGAATGAACGAATAAGTAAATACTGACTACCCCTCATGGTCCTTACCAGCCCTAGTTTCTAGATTCTGAATCAGATGACACCTTCTAGTTTACTGTTCCACTCAGGATAGAGCAGAGCACAGAGGGCATAAGGATACTCAATGAACTATTTTTGATAAGAAGGGTTGATTCCTCATCAAAATTTGTGACCATGATCTGTGGCACCCAAAAGAAGTTTTTATGGGTTATTAGGGGACATGACTGAGCAACTTCACTTTCACTTTTCACTTTCACGCATTGGAGAAGGAAATGGCAACCCACTCCAGTGTTCTTGCCTGGAGAATCCCAGGGACGGGGGAGCCTGGTGGGCTGCCGTCTATGGGGTCGCACAGAGTCAGACACGACTGAAGTGACTTAGCAGCAGCAGCAGCATCAGGGGATAGGAGGGGGAAAGGGCAGGTGAGCAAAGAGAGATTCATGACTGCAGCTTTCATGGGTAACCATGTAGTTTCCCAAACCAGGCCCCTATTTTCTGCTCCCCTCTTTATCACTTTTCCAATTAATTAATACACTCGACTCACCAGAACTCTAGTATTTTCAGTCATATAACTTCCCTGGAGTGAGCAAGAAACTTTAGTTTTATGCATTAGCTTAAAAGGTACCCTCTCCCAAAGTCAGTAAGGTTATTGCTTATTCCAACGAATGGCTTAATAAACACGATGGTGTCATCAGTCACTGAAAGGAAGATAGTTTGGGATTGGTTGCACCTGAAAGTTTGTTGCTGAATGTAGATTGAATTATGTTTTAATTTATTCCCAGAGAAAACTGCATTTTAGCATTTCATTGAGGCTATTCCCAAATATGTGTTCATCTAATACAAAGTAATTAGCAAGTAATTTAACTGGACAGTTACCCTTTGTATACCTATAAGGATAACTAAAGGGGTTGACTCTAACCAACCAAGTTCGTTTGACTCTACTCTATGCAGAGATTAGCAGCAGCAGCAGATCTAAAATTAATTGAAAAAGAAAGTATCTTAGTGTGAGATTAAACAGTCATTCAAGAGGAACTCCACTGGGGAGAGTATCTGCGGCCCGCCTGGAGCTGGCCACCTCACGTTTCTGCAGCATTTAGGCAGAGTGGGCCCGACACTCCTGCTCTGCTGCTTCCCTGTGACAAGATAGTGGGCCGGCGCACAGGCTGCAGGGACTGTGTGTTGAGTCACGTGGTTTAGAAGTTGGTAAGATGAACCTGGGAGTCTCCTCTCTGTGCCAAAGTGTACAATTCTGCCCTTGCTGCTGCTGCTGCTACTAAGTCGCTTCAGTCGTGTCCGACTCTGTGCGACCCCATAGACGGCAGCCCACCAGGCTCCCCCGTCCCTGGGATTCTCCAGGCAAGAACACTGGAGTGGGGTGCCATTGCCTTCTCCGACAATTCTGCCCTTAGAGGAAATCTAAAAATACACAGCAACAAATGTGCCTCAGATTGGGTCTAATGCTGAGCTATGAACTAGGAAGGTGATAAAACGGAAGAGAACTGATGTTCATCAAGCATCTTCTATACATCAGGCACACGTTCTTGAACACATTCAACCCTCACAACTGTATATTGTGGCTTTACTAACCCCACTTAGTAGTTACAGAAATGGAAGCTCACAGGTGTAAACTGTCCCGTTAGATTAAAAGGTACCTCTCTCAGAATCAATAAGGTTATTGCTTATTCCAACAAACGGCTTAGTAAACAAGATGTTATCAGTTACTGAAAGAAAGATAGTTTGGAATTGTTTGTATTCAAAGGTTCGCTTCTAAATGCAGATTTATCGAGGCAGGAACCTTGATCTTGTTGACTCAAAGCTCACGCCTTTTCCAGTATATCATGTTGCCATCCTTGCTAGTGTATATTTTGAAAAGCTATGAAAAGTGCTTGGAATCACTGTATCTGTCCTTGAGCATAGGACTTAAACTCTTCCCTTTGTAAACATGGTGTGTTCTTGAGGAATGTTGGCAAGGCTTAGCAGTCCAATGCTCGGTAATGCTCTGCTTGGCCATAAAACATTTCTGAGGTCACTGATGAGTCTGGGGACTGAACGCAGGCTCTGATCAAATCCTGAGCATTGTGTCCTGGAAGGAAGATCTGTCTAGGAGTCAGAAGATCTTGAAGGAAATCCTAAAACCACTAACTACCTGTGAATATGGCAGGTCACTCAGCCTCTCCAGGCTGTTTCACTGTCTGCTGAGCTCAAAAAGGTGTCATCAGACTCTGTGGAGAAGATGTTTGTGAATGTGCTCTATGGACTCTAAGGCATGATGTAAGTTCATCCATTCATTTGCTAAATATCCACTGGATACTGCCCTGTGCTGGGTCTTCCCTGGTGGCTCAGCAGTACAGAATCCACCTGACAATTCAGGAGAGGGGGGTTTAATCCCTGGGTCGGGAAGATCCCCTGGAGAAGGAAATAGCGATCCACTCCAGTATTCTTGCCTGGGAAACCCCATGGAGACAGAAGCCTGGAAGGCTACAGTCCATGGGGTCACAAAGAGTCGGACACAACTTAGCAACTAAACGACAGCAACAAGTGCTGTGTGTCGGGTAAGGAATATTGAAAGGATTATTTCCGTAAGTAAAAAAAATGTTGCAAGTAGGGGACTAGATGCGAGTAAGATACTGAACTTACCACATAATTGTAGTGTGTAATCTTGTCAACGTATGGACTTTTAGGGGTAACCGTTATGCTCAGATGTTCTCCCACAAGCAAACTCTTGTACCTGTCTGTCCAGCTAAGCGAAAGGAAACTTTGGCTGCGTGATGAGTAGGCTACTGCTTGATAGTCACTGCTGGCCTGATATTCTCCTGGAAGGCCTGGTCATCATTTCTAACCTAAAGAAGATAGTGTCAAAAAAATGTAAAACCTGATACTTTACTTTGCATTGCTAGTAATGATGACGGTGGTCGTAGTGGCGGGGGAGGTAATTATTAACACCTAGCTAGCATTCACTTAGTGCCAGGTCTGGTTCTGTGAAAACATTTTATGAGAAGGGAAGTTAGTGTTCCATTGCCTTAATCATGATAAGCTATGTTATCAAGTAACTACAGAAAGGCTACTGATTTTAAAAAATAATAAAATTAAATGTGAATGTCTAGCCTAACTGTGGAAGAGTCCAGTGAAGTAAAATAGAGGAAAGATCCCAGGGACCTCCCTGATGGCCCAGTGGTTAAGAAATCTGCCTTGCAGTGCAGGGGATGCTAATTTGATCCCTGACTGGGGAACTAAGATCCTACATGCAGTGGAGTAACCAAGCCCGTGCTACAGATACTGAGCCTGCATGCTCAAGTCTGTGAGCCACAACTAGAGAGCCCAGGTGAGCCCGCATGCTCCAGAGTCTGCGTGCCACAACTAAAGAGCCTAGGTGCCCCAGCCACTGAAGCCTACATGCTCTGGAGACCACACACTGCCCACACACCACAAGTAGAAAGTCCATCTCCACAATAAAAGATTCGCATGATGCAATGAAGATTCCACGTACTGCAACTAGACCCGACATAGCCAAAATAAATAAATTAAATAAACAATATAAAGAGACAGAGAGAGAAAAGATCCTAGACCTAGGGCTGACCTTCTTTCTTAAATGACATGCCAACTTACTGACTCATTTCCTTCTGCCATAGGCTAGTAGGAATTAGGGATTTGAGGAGTGGGAAAATGTGGGTAGGAATGTGGCAATTGTTCTTAAAAGTTAATAGCAATGTTGGTTGTGAATGGAAATAGCGGTGAATAATCTCCCTACTTCTCAGGAAAGGGACAGGGAGAAGAATCTAGGAGAGTAAACATCTGTTCATGATGGCAAAGTACAGGGTAGTGCGGAACTCATAAATACAAGAGTTACGCTGCGCCAGCTCAAACAAGAGATTGGAACTATCTGTGTTTTTCCTGAAGCTGAAAATTTTGATATTATTTGCTAGTGAAGGTAATATGACAACTAATGAACAAAAGAACAAAGAAAACACAGTTCATGCTGTTAGAGTAAAGGGAGACTGTGACACTTGGCTCTTGTGTAGGTCTGGAAAGAGAAATATGCATTTAGCCAGTCAATACTTTATGTTCCCTAATAGTAGAAGAAAGTGGGGAAAACCATTAGACTATTCAGGTATGACCTAAATCAAATCTCTTATGATTATACAGTGGAAGTGAGAAATAGATTTAAGGGACTAGATCTGATAGATAGAGTGCCTGATGAACTATGGACGGAGGTTCATGACATTGTACAGGAGACAGGGAACACGACCATCTCCATGGAAAAGAAATGCAAAAAAGCAAAATGGCTGTCTGAGGAGGCCTTACAAATAGCTGTGAAAAGAAGAGAAGTGAAAAGCAAAGGAGAAAAGGAAAGATATAAGCATCTGAATGCAGAGTTCCAAAGAATAGCAAGAAGAGATAAGAAAGCCTTCCTCAGCAATCAATGCAAAGAAAGAGAGGAGAACAGCAGAATGGGAAAGACTAGAGATCTCTTCAAGAAAATTAGAGATACCAAGGGAACATTTCATGCAAAGATGGGCTCGATAAAGGACAGAAATGGTATGGACCTAACAGAAGCAGAAGATATTAAGAAGAGATGGCAAGAATACATAGAAGAACTGTACAAAAAAGATCTTCACGACCAAGATAATCACAATGGTGTGATCACTCACCTAGAGCCAGACATCCTGGAATGTGAAGTCAGGTGGGCCTTAGAAAGCATCACTACGAAAAAAGCTAGTGGAGGTGATGGAATTCCAGTTGAGCTATTTCAAATCCTGAAAGATGATGCTGTGAAAGTGTTTCACTCAATATGCCAGCAAATTTGGAAAACTCAACAGTGGCCACAGGACTGGAAAAGGTCAGTTTTCATTCCAATTCCAAAGAAAGGCAATGCCAAAGAATGCTCAAACTACTGCACAGTTGCACTCATCTCACATACTAGTAAAGTAATGCTCAAAATTCTCCAAGCCAGGCTTCAGCAATACGTGAACCATGAACTTCCAGATGTTCAAGCTGGTTTTACAAAAGGCAGAGGAACCAGAGATGAAATTGCCAACATGCGCTGGATCATGGAAAAAGCAAGAGAGTTCCAGAAAAACATCTATTTCTGCTTTATTGACTATGCCAAAGCCTTTGACTGTGTGGATCACAATAAACTGGAAAATTCTTCAAGAGATGGGAATACCAGACCATCTGACCTGCCTCTTGAGAAACCTGTATGCAGGTCAGGAAGCAACAGTTAGAACTAGACATGGAACAACAGACTGGTTCCAAATAGGAAAAGGAGGACATCAAGGCTGTATATTATCACCCTGCTTATTTAACTTATATGCAGAGTACATCATGAGAAACGATGGGCTGGAAGAAGCACAAGCTGAAATCAA
>NW_011494838.1:2601798-2602866 GCF_000754665.1 Bison bison bison | reverse complement strand
GACACCACCCTTATGGCAGAAAGTGAAGAGGAACTAAAAAGCCTCTTGATGAAGGTGAAAGAGGAGAGTGAAAAAGTTGGCTTAAAGCTCAACATTCAGAAAATGAAGATCATGGCATCTGGTCCCATCACTTCATGGGAAATAGATGGGGAAACAATGGAAACAGTGTCAGACTTTATTTTTTGGGGCTCCAAAATCACTGCAGATGGTGACTGCAGCCATGAAGTTAAAATACGCTTACTCCTTGGAAGGAAAGTTATGACCAACCTAGATAGCATATTGAAAAGCAGAGACATTACTTTGATCACAAAGGTCCGTGTAGCCAAGGCTATGGTTTTTCCTGTGGTCATGTATGGATGCAAGAGTTGGACTGTGAAGAAAGCTGAGCGCTGAAGAATTGATGCTTTTGAACTGTGGTGTTGGAGAAGACTCTTGAGAGTCCCTTGGACTGCAAGGAGATCCAACCAGTCCATTCTGAAGATCAGCCCTGGGATTTCTTTGGAAGGAATGATGCTAAAGCTGAAACTCCAGTACTTTGGCCACCTCATGTGAAGAGTTGACTCATTGGAAAAGACTCTGATTCTGGGATGGATTGGGGGCAGGAGGAGAAGGGGATGACAGAGGATGAGATGGCTGGATGGCATCATCGACTTGATGGACGTGAGTTTGAGTGAACTCCGAGAGTTGGTGATGGATAGGGAGGCCTGGCGTGCTGCGATTCATGGGGTGGCAAAAAGTCGGACATGAGTGAGCGACTGAACTGAACTGAACTGAATAGTATGTCAGGAACTATGGTAGATGCTGGGGACACAAAGATGAACAAGACAAACACAGCTCTTGCCCTCAAGAAACTTGAAATCCATGAGACTTTCATGGAGTAAGAATACCTCCCTTGATCAGCAGAGGGTAGTTAGAGAAGGCTCCTTGGAAGATACGATTTAATAGCTGACCCCCAAATATGTAGGCGTTAGAGAATCAAAAAACTGGAAGGAGAGTCTAAGGTGGGTAAAAAGGCCTTGTAGCAAGAGGCAGCAGAACATTGCTGCTGCTGCTGCTAAGGCGCTTCAG
>NW_011494838.1:2601333-2601698 GCF_000754665.1 Bison bison bison | reverse complement strand
GGAGAAAAGGAAAGATATAAGCATCTGAATGCAGAGTTCCAAAGAATAGCAAGAAGAGATAAGAAAGCCTTCCTCAGCAATCAATGCAAAGAAAGAGAGGAGAACAGCAGAATGGGAAAGACTAGAGATCTCTTCAAGAAAATTAGAGATACCAAGGGAACATTTCATGCAAAGATGGGCTCGATAAAGGACAGAAATGGTATGGACCTAACAGAAGCAGAAGATATTAAGAAGAGATGGCAAGAATACATAGAAGAACTGTACAAAAAGATCTTCACGACCAAGATAATCACAATGGTGTGATCACTCACCTAGTAGCCAGACATCCTGGAATGTGAAGTCAGGTGGGCCTTAGAAGCATCACT
>NW_011494838.1:2583122-2601063 GCF_000754665.1 Bison bison bison | reverse complement strand
GTTAGAGAATCAAAAAACTGGAAGGAGAGTCTAAGGTGGGTAAAAAGGCCTTGTAGCAAGAGGCAGCAGAACATTGCTGCTGCTGCTGCTAAGTCGCTTCAGTCGTGTCCGACTCTGTGCCACCCCATAGACGGAAGCCCGCCAGGCTCAGCCATCCCTGGGATTCTCCAGGCAAGAACACCGGAGTGGGTTGCCATTTCCTTCTCCAATGCATGAAAGTGAAAGGTGAAAGTGAAGTCGCTCAGTCGTGTCTGACTCTTAGCGACCCCACGGACTGCAGCCTACCAGGCTCCTCCGTCCATGGGATTTTCCAAGCAAAAGTACTGGAGTGGGGTGCCATTGCCTTCTCTGAGCAGAGCATTGGGGAGCTGCAAATTGTCCAGTGTAGCTGGGGTTTGAAGGGTGATAGAAAGAGTGGTGACTAATGAGTTTGGAGAGGGGAGCAAGGGGTTGAGATGAGATTTGTGTCAGAGAAATCACTCCATGCCCTTGCACAGTGAGGACAGTGGCTGGGAGGAGGGTGACGAACTGGCTGGCTGTGGGGCCATTCACTAAAACAGGCAGGAGGAGGAGGCCCAGGCTTGAGGCTGGCAGGCAGTACTCAATTTTGGACAAAGCCATGTTTATGCTTCTTCAGAAGAGCAAGAAAAAGATATGAAGAGACAGTTCTATAAGAATCTTGAGTGTTTAGGATGAGTCTTCAGTATAAGCTATGGGAACCATAGAGAAAAATCTCATGTAGGAAGAGAAGAGAGTCGAGTAGAACCCTGAGGATCACCCTCATTTAGAGGGCAAGTTAGGGATTATGGCTTCAAAATGGAGACTATAAAGAACAAAACAAAACAAAAAAAGCAAGGAAATGTGGAGTCCAAGGGCCCACACCAGGTTATACGCAGTGCCCCCTGAAAGAGAATGTAGGCTATTCTTTAGTAGAGTTAGCATGGGACTTGAAGGAGAAATGATAATAGCTGGAAATAATGGATGAAAGAAGACTCTATTTGTGTGCTTGTATTCCACTGGCAATTCTTAACCTAAATTGTCCAGATCTGAATAGCACTATTTAGCATAAGAAGAAAAAAGTTATTTCTAAAATATAAAATTGACAAACTCATACCCTTTATGTGATACTCAGTACATTAAGTTATATTTCTTGTGCCCATAAGTCAAAAGTTTCAGAGAAATTGACTAGACTTACATATAAAATTTCCCTCATCTTTCCTGTATTCTAGCTACCACACAGACTGAAGGGCTGTTAGAAAATGCAACAAATGAGAACTCGGCTCACGTGAAACTCCAGAGCTGTCACATCAGAGGGAATATTAACCATAAACGAAGCTACTCCATCAGTATAATTTGTTGTACTTTTTCTTGGAAACAGATCTGTCTTTTTCTGAGTTTTATCCACTGTTCTTGCTTTCAAGGTTACTGGTCCCACGAAATGGGCAAACACATCCCTCACCTGGACCTATTGGGCCAAATTCATTTCAGTAGTAAATGTTGAACCTTTTACAAAAGGAAAACCTAGACTAAGCCCCAAGCAAAACGTTGGCAGAATTTAGTTCAGTAGTCAAATGTGGATCTCTTAAGTTGGTACTTTAACCACTTCAGGGATATATAATATGAATTACATTCAATTCAATGTATAGATATTGCTTTTTTAATAAGAACCTGACACTGTGCTATGTGCTTATATGTAAGCTGCGTGTGTGTGTGCGTGCATGCGTGTGAGCACGTGCACGCACACCTGCGTGCTCAGTCACGCCACTGATTGGGTGAAATGATTACCATGTGTAGACTGCTGTTTTTCATCACAGACGTGGTGATTGGCTTGTACTATTCCTCACCCCAACGGTGAACACCCCTACGGTCTGTCCAACGTAATAGATTTTATAATCATCTAACCTAGATAGCATATTGAAAAGCAGAGACATTACTTTGATCACAAAGGTCTGTCTAGTCAAGGTCTAGTATGGTTTTTCCTGTGGTCATGTATGGATGTGAGAGTTGGACTGTGAAGAAGGCTGAGCGCCAAAGAATTGATGCTTTTGAACTGTGGTGTTGGAGAAGACTCCTGAGAGTCCCTTGGACTGCAAGGAGATCCAACCAGTCCATTCTAAAGGAGATCAGCCCTGGGTGTTCTTTGGAAGGAATGATGCTAAAGCTGAAACTCCAGTACTTTGGTGACCTCATGCGAAGAGTTGACTCATTGGAAAATACTCTGATTCTGGGAGGGATTGGGGGCATGAAGGGAAGGGGACGACAGAGGATAAGATGGCTGGATGGCATCACCGACTTGATAGATGTGAGCCTGAGTGAACTCCGGGAGTTGGTGATGGACAGGGAGGTCTGGCATGCTGTGATTCATGGGGGTCGAAAAGAGTCAGACACGACTGAGTGACTGAACTGAACTGAACCTTTATGGAAGTACTCTTGCCTGGAAAATCCCATGGACAGAGGAGCCTGGTAGGCTGCAATGGGGTCGCTAAGAGTTGGACACGACTGAGTGACTTCACTTTCACTTTTCACTTTTGTGCACTGGAGAAGGAAATGACAACCCACTCCAGTGTCCTTGCTTGGACAATCCCAGGGACGGGGCAGCCTGGTGGGCTGCCGTCTATGGGGTCGCACAAAGTCGGACACGACTGAAGTGACTTCGCAGCAGCAGGAGCAGCAACCTTTATGGAATATGGAATCCCAGGTTTCAGGAAAAGTGAAGTAGCAACCAGATCCAGTGTGTAAGGAGAGAGGACATATTTGACATCAGTTAGTTTGGTTTCTTGGAAGAGTCTACCTAATGGAATAATAGGTTGATCAATCTGAGAGTTTGACAAGCACAATGTAGTCCATTAATCTGCACAGGAGCCCACTCTCATTTTCTATTTCTTAATTTGGATAAGGAGATGCCATTCGTCAAACCCTTGGTCATTTCACGTGCAATTGTGAATCTAAGTTCGGATTATTGCCATGGTTACCCTGAAAGAATCTGGCCATTCCATGAACCAGTAAAGTTAAATTTGCATGAGGTTGGTGAGATGCTCATTCCTCAATTTCAACTACAGTATCCTGCTGCAGGGGCTTCCCTTGTGGCTCAGCTGGTAAAGAATCCACCTGCAATGCAGGAGCCCCCAGTTCAATTCCTGCGTTGGGAAGATCTTCTGGAGAAGGGATAGGCTACCCATTACAGGATTCTTGGGCTTCCCTTGGTAGCTCAGCTGCAATTCAGGAGACCTGGGTTTGATCCATGGGTTGGGAAGATCCCCTGGAGGAGGGCATGGCAACCCACTCCAGTATTCTTGCCTGGAGAATCCCCATGGACAAAGGAGCCTGGTGTGCTTCGGTCCATGATGTTGCAAAGAGTCGGACACAACTGAGCGGCTAAACACAGCACATCCTGCTCCAGACTGTTTATCAGATCATTCATCCCTCATCCCTCCGTTTTTTTCAAGTAACGGAGCAGAATGTCAATAATCCTGTGAGAAGAGACACTCACTTGTGAAATAGTTGGTTATCATCTCCAAGGCAATATTCAAAAATGTACCAGGTAGTGTGGTAGAAAATATATGTTAAATATTTAATAATATGTAAGCAAACACTCAAGTGACTCAGGAATGCTTTCATATGTGAATAATTATAATATATCATTTGTTTGTTGCAAGCAAAACTGTCTGGTACCAGCATTACCTGTTCTTTTCAATGACTTAAAAGGCTCTCCTTTACATGTGGGAGTAGGGGTCATCACTGCAGAAAGATGTCGTTCATGAGCATTTCCCCTGCACAGAGCTGACGGATGGTACAGCATATCTGGTAACTGTATTTTCCCAACATTGCACCAATAATAAGTTTCAGATTTCTATCTGAACTTTGGAAAAAGAAAGAAATGTGAGAAAAGAATTTATAGATCAGTTTGGAACTCACCTGTACTTTCTTGGACTTCCACAAAAATATTAAGATACTTGTTATTTAAATCTTTTAGACTTCCATATGACAGTTTTTCAATTACTTCTGAGGTGTTAATGATTTGTGCAACTCCATCAACCCACTGTTTTTGAAAGGAGGACAAAAATGTAGAAGATACAGTATTAGAGAATAATTCACTGCTAGGGATTAACAAACCCACTCCAGTGTTCTTGCCTGGAGAATCCTAGGGACAGAGGAGCCTGGTAGGAGGCCGTCCATGGGGCCACACAGAGTCAGACATGACTAAAGCAACTTAGCAGCAGCAGCAGCAGCAGGAGGGATTAACAAATTGGCTTTCATCAGCCTGCAAAATCTTCACTTAACAATGACGTTATAGTTCCAGCTAGGGGTAATACAAAGCATAAGCTTGATTCTATGGCATACATATTTTTAAAGTTATTTATTTTTAGCTGAAGGATAATTGCTTTACAACATTGCTTTGGTTTCTGCCATACACCAACACCTATGGCATGTATTTTTAACTGACTAATATTTAGGTCATTTCTTTTAAGCTTGAAGCCTCTGGTCATGGAGAAATAACCCTGGGCGAGGCTGAAAATCTCTGACTCAAAACCATGTCTCATCCTGTTCAGAAACTGAGACTATAATTTGCAATCTCTATCTGATGGAAGCTCACCTCAGGTCCAGGATACCATATCTATAAAGGGAGAAAACTGCCTCTGGGAGTAGGTTTTAGCAAACTCAAGCCTCAAAATGGAAGACAAACATCACTGCAGTTTTTCTGCTTTCGTTAACAGAACTTCCCAAGTCCCAAGCATTAGTGGTTTTGTTATGTTCTGTTTGGCCCTGTGAACTCCTGGGGGTGAAAGCTCACTTTTAATCTCTACATTAAGAGATTAAGTGATGAACTGACCCCCAATTCTCCGTTTCTATGAAGGTAACTCGATTTCTTCCTTATCTTCGTTTTCTGTGTTGCTTCAAGCATCATTTCCTTTCTGCTGTCATTTAAATTTTCTCTTATCCCAAAAGAAACAGAAACTTTAGCTTCAGTTACATTCTTATTGTAAGAATACCTGTTTTTAAAAGAATTACCCCCTTTTTTGATAAATCGATTATTGCAATGAGATATAGATGTATTTTTATTCCTATGACAAATGAGGAAATTGAATCCCAGAGGTATAAAAAGAGCTTACTCAAACTTCCCACAGTTTTTAAGTTCATGGCGAGTTAGTGGAGAATGAACTAGAACCCAGGTCTCCTATTTGTGAGAGGCCACACTTCTTCCATACCACAGCAGATGTGTCTCCCGAGTGATACTTTTAGCAAAAGGGGTGACATCATCTTCCTAATGTGTACTGGAGCTGTTATTTTTAATTTAGCCTCATATTTTTCCTTTGAGTCAAAGAAAAACATTAACTTTCCTTATTTAAATATTAAACAGGAAAGCCAGTGCTCCCATGAATTTGTCTGCCAAGTGTGATTTCTGGGCCTGTTCAATCAATTCCATAACCACTTTTCTTAATTAAGTTGTATGATCAATTAATATTAACAAATAAGTGAATATTTTCATATCATATTTTTAATACTTAAATAGTTACAGTCACCTGAACAGCCACCATGATATTTCAGTCTTTAGGATTCTTTGCTTGTAAGATTGTTAAACAACAGTAAGACTGGAATCAGCAAATGCCCTTCAGGCAAATCTCCTTGAACCCACTTCCCACAGCTATGGCAGATATTATTAACCACAGTATTTTTGACATTGAACCTCAGAGGCTTTCTCAACACAAGACCCCAGGCAAGCACTATAAGTCATTTTTTTAACTCTTGAATGGAAACTGCTTGACATTCAGAGGCTAAATGAATCTGAAAATAATAATTTTCTTACCTAGGTTTTATAGTAATCTTGAAGTCCTCAAAGATTTTATGGCTAATGAAGAAATTCTCTAGTTCTACTAAGATAAAGAAGTGTGGTTTCACTGAATGTAAACCTAAGCAAAAAAGAATTATACAGTTTAAACTATATTTGTAACTGTATTTCAAACAAGAAACTTTAGCACAATAAGCTAGAGTAGCATCAGTAACAGATATTTCCCTCCTCATCATGAGGGTCATCAGTACCCCAGGAGGTCTCTTCATCCTTCCCTAAGGGGTCAAGCTCATCTCTCTACTCCAGCAGTCATGTCCTTACTAAAGCATGTGTGTTACTATCAAATTATGAGCTGCACAAGGATGTATTGATCTTGTTTATCTTCATAAAGTCTTTCACGTATTAATAATGTCTGACAGATATTTATTAAATTGCATCTTGTGTTTAGCAATTCTCTTCCATTCAGTGTCCAAAGTATGAGCATAAATCGCATATCGGAGAGACATCTTTTAGTTATTAACTGTAGAAAATGACTTTTTCACAAAAATGAATTAGAACAAAGGGGAGTTTTAGACTTTCCAACTCTTTGATACTATAATTCACAAATAACACTTCTGACCACTTACGGATCTATGTGTTTTCCTTATGCCTGTCCTGGAAGTGATTCTGTGTTTCACAGTCCTGTTTATCATGCACTGCTCTGCAGGCTGATTACCCAAGGGGAGAAGGCTGCCCTTCAGAGAGAAAGGAGCCTTGGCTCAAGGGTGACCAGGGCAGGTGGTGAGGGGCTGACTGTTCAAGGGTAGTGTGAGTGTCTCACTCTTCCGGCTGCCCTTTCTGTGTCAGAGAAAAGTGCCCTCTGGCACACTGGCGAAAAACAGAGCAAGGACTTGGTAACTACGAGCCGTGTCCAAGAGTGCTATTAAACAACTCCAAAGTTGAGTTTAATTGGATCGGAGTGCCTTCGGTGGTTTTAGCATGTTAAATATTTCAGATTTTTACATATGCTTGCCCTTTCTTCCGAAGAAGGCAATGGCACCCCACTCCAGTACTCTTGCCTGGAAAATCCCATGGGCAGAGGAGCCTGGTAGGCTGCAGTCCATTGCCGGGGGGCCAGCGTGAGGGCCTCCACCCGTGGCAAAGGTCATGAGGAAGGAGGCTCGACATACTCAAAGGCGGGATCGAGCCTCAGGAGTCCCCCTGGAAATCCTCGAGCATCTACCCCCATAACCAGAGCCTGCCTACTTTACTACTTTGTGCTCTCCCCTACACCTCTGACTTTACAGGGGGCTGTCCCCCACCACCTCTTTCGGAGAAGGAGTTAACTTAGAGCTCCAGTTAATAATAATTCCTGGGTGTGATAGGAGTGTTTCAACCTACAAACTCCTCTGAAGTTTCTCTAGCCTGCCTGACAGGCTTGTCCGGTCACATTTGATTGCTCAAAGCCTCCCAACCATGAGAGGCACGAGATACTTTAAACCTTCTAAAAACAGGTTCCTTAGAGAAGTTAGAAAACTATTAGTATAAGTATAGTGGGCTGATTAGAAATTGTATTGGTGAAGGGTTTTTCATTTGTTGAGCCAATGTTTACTGCTAAGTCTCCACATCCCCTGCCCTTATACACATTAGTGAATATATAGAAGAAATAAGTATTAACCTTTGATATTAATTATGTTAGACCTTAGGCTAAGCAAATTCTTTCCTTAATTAAAACCCACTACACCCTCACCCTATAGGAATGTAACTTTATCTGGTACCTTCAGAAGGTGGCGTCTGTTTCAAAAATAATCACCCCTGGAGAAATAAGTGTTCTGGTTGACTGACCGCTGTCACAAGGAGAGGATCATAAATTGTCAGCAGGCCCCCCTGGCCAGAAAATAATGTAATACCCCTAAGACCTCTGTATGCATTTGTATGAAGCACCTGACTTTGATAAAAGTCAGGACTGCTGTCCCCACATGACTTTTGTATAACATCTCAGTGTATAAAAACAGACTCTGGAAAAATAAAAAATAGGATCAGTTCCTCAAAAGACTGGTGTCCCCATGTCGTTCTCTCTCTCAAACTCTGGCTGAGTTTCCATCTGGAGCACAGGGCCTGCCAAGCTTACTAATTTTGCCTGGGCTTCTAAGATCCGACTGGAGAGGCCTCAGTGTCTCTCCTTCAGGGGAACGGAAGGACGCCTGTGGCCTACCTAAGTGGTGCAAGCTTCTTGTCTTGAAGTATTATTGGTTTCCCGCGTAAACCAAGCTACTCAGCCTCTTTTCTCCACTGAATTTTCCTGCTGAGCTATCCTCATTCTATTAGTCTTTATATCTCTAATTAATATTTAATTAAAGCTATCGTATCCTGATCGCCAAAACCGTCTCCCCTTCGAACTCCCTGGATCAGCCAGGGCTGGACCTTGGCAGTGCATGTGGTCACGAAGAGTCGGACACGACTGAGTGACTTCACTTTCACTTTTCACTTTCATGCATTGGAGAAGGAAATGGCAACCCACTCCAGTGTTCTTGCCTGGAGAATCCCAGGGACAGGGGAGCCTGGTGGGCTGCCGTCTATGGGGTTGCACAGAGTCGGACACGACTGAAGTGACTTAGCAGCAGCAGCAGCAGCCCTTTCTTCATTATAAACACCTCTCTGCCTCGCTCAATCTGATGGGTGGAAATCATCGTTTAAATAGCTTTAACAAATTTACATAAGAGCATACACGTTAACATTCCAGTAAATGCCTCTGAAAAGTGAACAGAAGGAAATATAAGAAAACTGCTAGTAAAATTAATATAGATAGTTCCAAAATAAGTATATTTTGTAACTGTCTAAACACATCATCAATTTTTAGGACTGATAGGAGGGAGCACTGGCTTGGGATTCAGAGGAGGCATTCTGCATTCTCATTCTCAACCGTACAAAGTGGCTGTGAGAACCTAGATCAGTCTCCCCGTTTCTCCAGGGTCTGATTCTTCTTACCTGGACTCATCTTTAGATGAGGAGCTCAGAGTAGGTCATCCTTAAGAGAGTCAAAGAACTATGGATCTTGCAAGAACAGTATCTGATCCTACTTTCTTATAGGACTTGAACTTGGCAGAACGATGATAAGAAACTAGGGACCAGAGAGTCGAGTAACTGAACTGAGGTGAGCCGGGCCGTGAGTCCCGGGCCTGTGGCCTTCTGACTCCCAGGCCACCCCTGTCCCCACCCCTCAGCCCTTTATTTCTTAACGAGTTCTTGGTCAACAAAGTTATTGAGAATGGTTTAGTGAAAACATACATTGGAAATCTCAGTAATTTATGAGAGATTACCATGACTTTTAATCTCAAAATACACAGTTCCTGTTGTTGTAAAGTCCTCTTTGTATTTAGCTTTAATTGTCCATAAGCCATACCTGTGACAGTGACACATTTAAAATTTTAGATATCATCAAATAACATATCTGTAATTCACCCAGTGATTGTAGCTAATATTCATATAGGCACTGGTATGTGCTTTACATATGTTGACACACTGCATCCTCACCAAAATACTAGAGAGTAGCTTGTATTATTATCTCCACTCTGTTATCAGAAAAATGAGGCCCAGAGAGGTAAAGTAGCTTGCCCAGGAACACACAGCTAAAAGGTGGTAGAGCTGGGATTTAAACTTGGTCATTCCGGTTCCAAAGTTTTTGGCCACACTCCATCTAATTAATATATCATATTTGAAAAATGTTTTAAAATCATAAACAAAAAGTTATTTTAAGAAAAGTTGTACACATACTGAAATTTATGTTATTAATTCATTTTCTAGGATACAATATATACATATTGAGCTAGAAAATATTTTTCACTTAGTGGCATTGATTACATAGTTAATGAAGCAATCTTAAAGTTTCATCATACTAATAGATATACTATATAGTACACTAGAAAATCAAGACATCATTTCTAGGACCATTTAGTCAGGTTAAACGTGTCAAAATAATATAAGTATATAGCTTTGGAAATTTTACAATTTACGGCCAGTTTTTGAGCTGCAGCATTATATTATATAAGGAAAGAGTAGGGATTAATCTGGTCATTAGTGAAGCTGGGCTTCCATTTCAGCTCCGCCATCAAAGGCTGTGTGGTTGAACAAGCTTATACATTTCTCTGAGCCTAAATTTCCTTATATTGAGGATAGGAATGATATAGGACTTAGCAAAGTGCTCCGCACATAACAGGAGAACCGTAAATGTCCCTTCCCTCACTGCTTTGAAGTGTTACATTTTCAAGGCATTACGCAATGTAGAAGCCTCAAATCACGCCTCAGAATATCTTCCAAGTTCTAAGAATAAATGTCAGAGAAAATTCCAAAGCATCTATGTAATATTAAACACTGCTAGCAGACATCTTCCATTTGCATGTTTTTTCCTCTTTTGTATTTCATGCTCAACGTTTTAGGAGTATGGTCAATCTGCCAGTGTCTAGTCCCTGGACTTTGCTGTGGAAGGTGCCCACTAAATTGAATGAACGGTCTAGCATGGTGCTTAGAGCTGGCAGTTGTTGCATCAGTACCCCCATCTCAGTGTGGAAGAGTCCCAGCAGGTGCCACCCTCCATTAGGTAGGAAGGACATTCACTGGCATGTTCAGATTAGCCAAGGAACATCAGCATCTTTCAGTCACATGCTGATGGCTCCATCAGACTGTTCAATAACCCAGTTACCTTCACTGCTTTTAAGAGAAACAACTGTACCAACAAATCATTTAAAATACTTAGGATTAGATGGAATCTTGAAGCCAGGAAAACTCATAATTCCAGTAAAATTTTTTTTTGTTGTCTCAGCAACTTCTGACCCTTCTGGATCCTTTGAATGAAAAAAAAAAAAGTTTCATTTTTTAAAACTATCTTTAAGTACAGAGGTCACACATTGAGCATAATATGTAATTGGTAGTTCTTATAGAAATATTCATTAAGCTCTATGAAACTTTGTTGAAACTGAGCCCATATGGTGTTTATGTGGATTTGAGGCGATGGCTGTCAACTGGTCAGGCTTGTTAACAAAGACTAATGTCTCAGGCAGAAAGGCACATTTTCAACAGACAAAAGAAGCACAGTAGATATCTAGAATATGTTAAATAAACTCCCAGTGAGGTTCTTCTCCACCATGCTTCTTCTTGAACGGACCTCCAGGATAATTTTCAAACACTGCTTACACAATGTCATGCCATGCCCGAAAGACTTCCTGGGCTCCCTTTGTCTTCAAGATCACCTTGGACAGTGCCACAGCAATGGCCTCTGACCTGTTCAATGTCTTCTCTCCGTGGGGAATTCTAACAAGGGAACGATGGGTTCCGTGGGGCCATTTACCTCTATGACAAGTTCATCTGAACCTGCTGTCCCCTCCAAGAACTTCCACGGTGTAAAATAATCCACCAAAGCCGCCACTGATTCTCCTGGGAGTTTCCAGGCCTGGCAGCCACCAGTCCACTCACTGCCATGGTCATCTCTGTACCTTGCTTCTTCCTGGCTCCAGACCTCTGCACCTTTAACATGGACCCAAAACGTGGTCCAACGTCTCTCTATCAAACCCTCTCTGTGGTTTAAAGGCCTCTCTCGGTCTTAAAGACCAAGCTCAGGACCTGCTTTCATCCTTTCATAATTTCCTCCAGAGTAATCTAATAATCATCTCCGGCACTTCCTTCCTTCGGGCTGATCTGCTACTGGTCCTACATCATCCCCTACTCGGCTTACTGTGGTATGTGTGCTTATTAGCCCTTCTGAACTCAAACGCTTATGAAGGACACATCCCGTAATCCCCCAAATAAATCAAGAAAGGCTAAGTGTGGAAGCTCTGGAGAAAGACCTGGATTTGAAGCCTGATTCAGCTAATAATGATGAGTATAACCTGAGTGGCTACTTAATTTCTCTAAGCCTCAGTCTTTTCGTCTATAAACAGGAGATGGTTATATTGACGCTATAAGGTTGTCATGATGATACAAGGCACACCGCGCACTTCTCACTGGTACCACAATTGTACTGCTACAACCCTCGGCACATCTGCCCACGCTTCACAAACAACGAGAGGGTATGAGCTAATATGACTCACTTAAGAGTGTAAAAAGACCACCACGAAAAGGCGTTCTTTAACGGGGCCATCAAAACGTATTTCTACTAACATTAAATTTACACACAAAAAGTCAGTCAGGATAACGGAAGTGTAAAATTACCAATTGTACCCACAATAGATGCTAAATATATACTTGCTTCTATTCAATAATGGATAATTTAATGCCATATTTTACTGGTATTATAATAATGAAAGCTATTCATATAATGAAAATGCCATAGTTAAATTTTTATGTAAATTAGTGGCATACTTACTATAAAAGTTAAGGTAATTTCTTTTTGCAATGGTTTTAGGTTTTCATCCAATGAATAAACTCTAACGTTTACTGTAAGAAAAAAATGGTCATTATTAGAAACTCTGTTCAACTCACAAGCTGACAACATTATTAATAATCCTACAATATGAGGGCCATGAAATTGAAAGTAAAGTTAAGAAAGTAAAAAACATTAAATCCAAGTTCCAAGGGAAAGATGAATCAGGATGTTGCGCATGAACTGCAAAATAGAAAAAAATATTCTTTTCACAAAAAATTTCCTGGATGGGGTTCCTTTAAATATTTCTCTTTTTTGCATTTAAAATATTAAATTTATTAAAAAGTAGTTTTATACAAACTTTTGTATTTTTAACCACTGGTAGATAAGAAAGACTGCAGCTCACTGGTGTCTGAATTAACTATAGAGTAGAGGAGAAAGAACATAAGCAGTAAGTTGTGTTGACAGAACTTAGTGAAGCATTCTCTAATACAAAATCTGCATGTTTAAGTACTGGAGTACAGGGAGGCCTTCCCCAGTGGCTCAGCGGTAACGAATCCTGCAATGTAGGAGATGCGGGTTCACTCCCTGGGTCAGGAAGGCCCCCTAGAGAATGAAATGGTAACCCACTCCAGTGTGCTTGCCTGAGAAACCCCATGGACAGAGGAGCCTGCTGGGCTATATGCATGTGGTGGCCAAAGAGTTAGACACAACTTACCGACTAAACAACAACAAAGTAGGCCTACAACATTCAGGGAAGGCTACTGCAGGCATCAAATTTGAACAAGACCAACCCCATCCCATGCCAAAATCTAAGAAGAGGGAGGAAAACAAAGTTTGGGGGGCTTCCCAGGTGGCTTAAATGGTAAAAAATCTACCTGCCAAAGCAGGAGATGCAGGAGACTCAGGTTTGATCCCTGGTTTGGGAAGGTTCCCTGGAGGAGGAAATGGCAACCCACTCCAGTACTCTTGCTTGAAAAATTCCATGGACAAGAGGAGCCTGGCGGGCTACAATCCATGAGGTTGCAAAGAGTCAGACACGACTGAGCGACTGAGCATGCACACATTTGGACAGAAGGATGGAAGCTTTTCCTTAGATACAGGCACTTCTGATCATGTGTCTAAGAAATAGTTCTGACAGTCTAAAGCCAGGTTAATTGTGTATTGGCAGGGACCTGATGCTAAAATTATGTCAGTGATCTCCATCTTGGGTCCGTCTAGTCAGAACTATAGTTTTTCCAGTAGTCATGTATGGATGTGAGAGTTGGACCATAAAGAAAGCTGAGCACTGAAGAATTAATGCTTTTGAACTATGGTGTTGGAGAAGACTCTTGAGAGTCCCTTGGACTGCAAGGAGATCAAACCAGTCAATCCTAAAGGAAATTAGTCCTGAATATTCATTGGAAGGACTGATGCTGAAGCTGAAGCTCCAATACTTTGGCCTCCTGATGAGAAGAACTGACTCATTGGAAAAGACCCTAATGCTGGGAAAGATTGAAGGCAGGAGGAGAAGGGGATGACAGAGGATGAGATAGTTGGATGGCATCAGAAACTCGATGGACATGAGTTTGAGTAAGCTCTGGGAGTTGGTGATGGACAGGGAAGCCTGGCATGGTGTAGTCCATGGGATAGCAAAGAGTCGGACACGACTGAGCGACTGAACTGATCTCCGTCTTATCTTATTACGTTTATCTAATTAACACCATCTTCAATGGTCATTCATAAAGGGCAGCTGCATTCAGTACATCCCCATTAGATCAACCTTTCTTCCCACACTTGAGATAACTTGTAGACGAAATTTCCCGAAAGAAGACTGAAACCATTTCGAACTGGAAACAAGGAGGCAGACATAGCTAGGTGAACTTTGCAATATAGTTCACAATTTTCAATGTTAGTATGAAACTGAAATATTTTTATAGAGGAAGATGATATTGAGAATTAAAAATTAGATTTTTTAAAGTTAAAATCCAGCCTCTGTATTAAGTTCTATAATACATCACTTTGTTTTTTTAAAAAACTATTTTGAAAGGAGTCTTGGCATCATTCTAACAAAGGTCTTTCTACCTCTAAATTATACTCATATTTTGCTGATTCTTTGTTTTATAATTTAACCTTTAGTTTGTCAGATCTTTACTTTTGTGTATGGTGTAATTTGGAAATTAACTCCATTTTTTCACCACAAAATAAACCACTTGTCCTAATACCATTAATCAGGTATTAACCATTAACCATCTCACTTTCCTCCCAGAAATTATAATTCTTTTTTTATTATACCTGACTGATCTGAATCGTAAATAGATTTGTCTGTCTGAATGACGAGAAATCCATTGTCATAGCGTAGTGAAATTTTTGCTGCTTTTGAAAAATGAGCAGATAAAGCTTCTAAATATACATGTGAAATTGCATTTGGTCCTCCAGATAACTCTTTTGGTTGTATCTGTTAAAAAATTAATGGATGAATATTATATAATTGAGATATTAAGATAATATAATTTATTATGATTATATTAATCATATGTTATTAACTAACTTATATAAATATAAATATATTAAGATAATAAAACAAATGTCTTTTAGGTATATACGAAAATGAGTTGTTATCTATATGTGGCATATAAAAATTTTATAAAATTAAACAGTAAATGTATTTTTCCACAAACACCTCTATATTTTAGTTTCTTATCAAATTTAATTTGAAACAATCACTTTTAAAAAGTTGATCCAGGGTAAATGTCTATTAAAAATGACAATCACTAAAGAATTCAATTTTTAATAGACAAGATAACCAAAAGTCATTAAGAAACATTAAGAAGCTCAAAAGTTAATCAGCAATGGATGAGTGGAAGAATGGGAGGATTCAGATATCAGGTAGAGAATGGACTAAATCACTTATCACATGGTAGTATAAGTGAATAAAATATCTCATATTTATTTAGTTATACCTAGACTTTTATTGAAAATCAAAATCTTTCTTTTCATGATGATTTTCATGTCCATTGGTCATTATATAATTAGTAAGTAGCCCTTTTCAAGTACACTGCATATGATCAGTATATTTTATAGAAATAGAATTTTGACATTTTTTTTTTGAGCATTGTTAGCAAATTTGTTTGGAAGAAAATTTGCTTGATTCAAGTCTAAACAGAAAGTAGTAAAAGCCTATGATAGATACATATGTTAGGGAAAAAAATAATTTTTCTAGAATACCATGGGATTAGAATGTTAAATATAGTTTAGGAAAACAAATGTTCAAAGTGTTCTCTATTAACTTCTCTGAATATTTAAAATCAAGTCAAACCTATTTTTATGCCTCTATATATTAACATTTGTTTTCCTCCTAATAAATAAGTATCTAAATCAAGTATCTAAATTATCTCTTTTTAGTATTTATTGTGTAATTTTAAAACAAGTACATGTGTTGGTTGATTTGGTTTTCAACTCATTTCACCAAATCTTTTCACCTAATAACCTTTATCTGCTTCATTCAACTTTTACATTTTTCTACATTGCCCCCAAGTCAGAAGCAGATTCTCTATTTAACATTTCCCACATACTTGCATGTAAAATCATATGGCACTTATCTCACTAACTAGTGATCTCAGTAGTGCAATGTATCCACATCTTTATCCACATATGTAAAAAGGATCAGTGTGCCATCTACATATGGGTTTTATAAAGAAACATTTTGCATGTAAAAAGAAACTATAAGAAGAAAACATACAGTTAGGCTTGCGGAGCTTTGAAATTTACTTTCTGGACATAAATTAACTTGGTCAGAAGAATGTGTAAAACTTCTGTCAGGATAACTTTTAACAGCAATGGTCACTGGAAATGATTTTGTGTATCCATGAACTTACATTACTACATTTTCAGAGGCTCCAACATAGAATACATTAGGTGCTGAGATAACATATCTGCTGAAACTGTTAAAATTATTTAGTACAACATAATTTTTAATGTTTTTTACTTAACTCAAATTAGCAAATTTTCTTACATTTAACAATATGTGTTTTACTTCTCAAAATTTTATCATCTAGGATAAAGCCAGGACAGTGTCCTGAAAAGCAGAATTTCATTCTAAGGATGGTATTTCAAAGAGGCAGATGGAAATTATTTTAATCAGTTGCAACCAGGGCAACACTTAATAGAGTCCTCTATAAGAAGTAAAAATAGGGATCATGCTTCTGTCTGGAATTTTTAACCAAACATCAGTCAGTAAATTACTCTTCCTCGGGGCATGGGCAATAGTCTGGGAAAATACAGAGTACTAGAATACAAGTTATGCTAGCTCACAAAGTATTCATATTAAAAAGCAGGGAAATAACAGTAGACAACAGAGAAAAGAAATTCACTTGGATTTCTCAGGACTAAAAAGTCAGTTTCATGTGGCATTGATTGAATTCTGCTCTCTATAAAACTATAATCAAAACACATTGTAAATGAAAAGGGGACCCTTCACTTACGTTTGCTCCTGTTCCCAACTTCTTCCCAAGCAGAAAAAAATAAACACTATGCTTAAAATGTCCATGGCTGGGTTAGGATTCAACGGTTGATAAAACCTTTCTTGAAACTGCCCTTTTTGTGTGTGAACTCAGTTTGAAGAATTTGGTTAAATAAGTCCTCAAGTTAATTATTAATATCAGATAGTGGGATCACTGAAAAGGAAACCTAAGAATTTAAATGATAACCTTTTAATGTCCACAGGTAATTTTGGAATTCAAAGCAGAGAAACTTGTTTTGATGACTAAAACAGAAAAGATACCCAAATGGGAGTCTCTAGGAAAAATGTTTCAAAGACGGACACAGACATAATATTTGGAGGCTGCTGTGGTCTTGAACACTTTCCTGATATAGTAAATGCAGTTGATGCCCTGGTCAGATCCCCTTTTCTGGGCCTGGTATATGCACGCTACAGATGCTGGGAATATCAGTTGCTTAACTTTTCTAATTGCTCACTTCTCCAGGGATTACTAATTCACTTCAGCCACTGGACACAGCTTGCCCAGAAATTCCTGAGAAGTTATATCCTTTTCCTGGGACTGGCCCACAGTTAAAATTGACCAGTTCTGGGGATACAACAGACGACTCCCGTGACTCAAGCTGGGACAACCTTGTAGTACCACTCATGCTACAGAGCCTCTCATGGGATCAGGTTGAAGCAAGATCCTGCTTGAAACCACACCTTTGCTTATCTTTTCTCCTGCCCTGTCTTGCTTCCCTCCCTACTTACAAACTTCTCTTAAGAAAAGTCTCGCCATGAACCACTTGCAGAGAGTGTTTCCCAGTCTCAGGCTCTGCTTCTAGGAAACCATTCAAAATTTAATGAACATGAAAGGGGACTATCTTCCTGGACTCTGTGTAGAAAGTCTTAGATACAGAAATGATTCTGAGGTTTCCCTATAGTGAGTCTGGTTTGAATTGTGCCCACAAGACCTGTACTGATCCACTTTAGAGCAGATCTGAAATCCCAAGATAGTCTTCCCAAGTCCTGGGGTGTTCCCAAGGGATTACTCTAATCTACTCTGGGATTAGAATTGACCCATCAGTTCAGTTCAGTTGCTCAGTCCTGTCTGACTCTTTGCAACCCCATGAATTGCAGCACACCAGGCTACCCTGTCCATCACCAACTCTCAGAGTTCACCCAAACTAATGTCCATGGAGCTGGCAATGCCATCCAACCATCTCATCCTCTGTCGTCCCCTTCTCCTCCTGCCCCCAATCCCTCCCAGCATCAGAGTCTTTTCTAATGAGTCAACTCTTCACATGAGGTGGCCAAAGTATTGGAGTTTCAGCTTTAGCATCAGTCCTTCCAAAGAACA
>NW_011494838.1:2582093-2582759 GCF_000754665.1 Bison bison bison | reverse complement strand
CTTGATTCCAGCTTGTGCTTCTTCCAGTCCAGTGTTTCTCATGATGTACTCTGCATAGAAGTTAAATAAGCAGGGTGACAATATACAGCCTTGACATACTCCTTTTCCTACTTGGAACCAGTCTGTTGTTCCATGTCCAGTTCTAACTGTTGCTTCCTGACCTGCATATAGGTTTCTCAAGAGGCAGGTCAGGTGGTCTGGTATTCCCATCTCTTTCAGAATTTTCCACAGTTTATTGTGATCCACATAGTCAAACGCTTTGGCATAGTCAATAAAGCAGAAATTGATGTTTTTCTGGAACTCTCTTGCTTTTTCCATGATCCAGCGGATGTTGGCAATTTGATCTCTGGTTCCTCTGCTATTTCTAAAACCAGTTTGAACATCTGGAAGTTCATGGTTCACGTATTGTTGAAGCCTGGCTTGGAGAATTTTGAGCATTACTTTACTAGCATGTGAGATGAGTGCAATTGTGGGGTAGTTTGAGCATTCTTTGGCATTGCCTCTCTTTGGGATTGGAATGAAAACTGACCTTTTCCAGTCCTGTGGCCACTGCTGAGTTTTCCAAATTTGCTGGCATATTGAGTGAAACACTTTCACAGCATCATCTTCCAGGATTTGAAATAGCTCAACTGGAATTCCATCACCTCCACTAGCTTTGTTCATAGT
>NW_011494838.1:2557380-2581843 GCF_000754665.1 Bison bison bison | reverse complement strand
CTGTTGTTTTCCTCTATTTCTTTGCATTGATCACTGAGGAAGGCTTTCTTATCTCTCCTTGCTATTCTTTGGAACTCTGCATTCAGATGCTTATATCTTTCCTTTTCTCCTTTGCTTTTCACTTCTCTTCTTTTCACAGCTATTTGTAAGGCCTCCTCAGACAGCCATTTTGCTTTTTTGCATTTCTTTTCCATGGGGATGGTCTTGATCCCTGTCCTGTGTACAATGTCATGAACCTCCATCCATAGTTCATCAGGCACTCTATCTATCAGATCTAGTCCCTTAAATCTATTTCTCACTTCCACTGTATCATCATAAGGAATTTGATTTAGGTCATACCTGAATGGTCTAGTGGTTTTTCCTACTTTCTTCAATTTAAGTCTGAATTTGGCAATAAGGAGTTCATGATCTGAGCCACAGTCAGCTCCCAATCTTGTTTTTGCTGACTGTATAGAGCTTCTCCCTCTTTGGCTGCAAAGAATATAATCAATCTGATTTCTGTGTTGACCATCTGGTGATGTCCATCTGGTGATGTCCATGTGACATCTTGTGTTGTTGGAAGAGGGTGTTTGCTATGACCAGTGGATTCTCTTGGCAAAACTCTATTAGCCTTTGCCCTGCTTCATTCTGTATTCCAAGGCTAAATTTGCCTGTTACTCCAGGTGTTTCTTGACTTCAACTTTTGCATTCCAGTCCCCTATAATGAAAAGGACATCTTTTTTGGGTGTTAGTTCTAAAAGGTCTTGGAGGTCTTCATAGAACTGTTCAACTTCAGCTTCTTCAGTGTTACTGGTTGGGGCATAGACTTGGATTACTGTGATATTGACTGGTTTGCCTTGGAAACGAACAGAGATCATTCTGTCATTTTTGATATTGTATCCAAGTACTGCATTTCAGACTCTTTTGTTGACCATGATGACTACTCCATTTCTTCTGAGGGATTCCTGCCCACAGTAGTAGATATAGTGGTCACCCGAGTTAAATTCACCCATTCCAGTCCATTTTAGTTCACTGATTCCTAGAATGTCGACGTTCACTCTTGCCATCTCCTGTTTGACCACTTCCAATTTGCCTTGATTCATGGACCTAACAATCCAGGTTCCTATGCAATATTGCTCTTTACAGCATCCAACCTTGTTTCTATCACCAGTCACATTCCAACTGGGTATTGTTTTTGCTTTGGCTCCATCCCTTCATTCTTTCTGGAGTTATTTCTCCACTGATCTCCAGTAGCATATTGGGCACCTACCGACCTGGGGAGTTCCTCTTTCAGCATCCTATCATTTTGCCTTTTCATACTGTTCATGGGGTTCTCAAGGCTAGAATACTGAAGTGGTTTGTCATTCCCTTCTCCAGTGGACCACATTCTGTCAGATGTGACCCATCAGTGACCAGGATATGGGCAAGGAAACTGTGAAGCTATTGTTGTCTTATTTTCCTCAAGGCTGCATTCAATTACCTATACAGATTAATCCTGAACTACAAGTTTTCAGTAGTTGCTTCTTCACTTCTCTGTTTTCCCTTCTAGATTACAGCTGTATGATGACAGGTACTGAGTCTAACATATACAATAGGGATACACACAGAACTTTTCACAGCACCTAAAAGGTACTTAGCCACTTAACAAACTGCTGCTTAACGAATGAACAAATAAACACACCATCAGGTGTGTCCAAAGAAGATGATGCTGAAAGGGCAGTTGAGGGCCGGATTGTATATGGCCATGAATGTCACAGTAAGGTGGGTAGAATGGAAATTAAGCACATTTTGAACTTGCTGCTCTGACATGGAAGATGTAGCCATCTTTTTTTGATGTACTAATATTCTTTATAGGCTTCCTTGGTGGCTCAGACAGTAAAGTGTCTGCCTGCAATGCGGGAGACCCAAGTTCGATCCCTGGGTTGGGAAGATCCCCTGGAGAAGGAAATGGCAACCCACTCCAGTATTCTGGCCTGGAAAACCCCATGGACAGAGGGGCCTGGTAGGCTACAGTCCATGGTGTCGCAGAGAGTTGGACACGACTGAGCAACTTTACTTGGACTTTCAAGTATTCTTTATTTTATGAAAAGAATAGACAGGTAGTGCATGCTACACAAAGAATTAAGAAAATTGTTCTCTAAGGTAAAACACAAGCAGAAACTATTGAAAGTGTGAGGTGTCAAACATTAATTCACAACAGCAACTTTAAAAAATGATCTACCATAAAAGCATAAGATTTTGATAGTGTTTGTTAAGTAGGAACCTCATTGCTGTAAAGTGAGACTTCATTTTGTTGGTAATTGTAATAATAATGGAATTGTATGAGTAGTGAAAGAACATTCTCATGGAATTGATGCCACTGACATGTATGCTGTTGCAAGACCATCTTCTAAACTGCGACCAGTAGGCTAATATTTGAACCACTGAGGTCTGAACCATATCAAGCAGGAACAATGATAAGACAATTACTAAGCAAAAGTATACTAAAAAGATTTAATGTAAAAAGATTTTTAGATTACAACTGGTGCAACTGATAAGTCTGGCATCAATTCAGCCCAGAACATTTTCATACCGAGAGTCAGAAAAACTCTCAGCTCTGGTGAGAGTGACTGTAGCTGTGTTTTAATTTTTGGCCATTTCGTTCTGTAACTGAAGCCATGCAAAGGGAAAAACATTTTATTTCAAGGTCATATTTAATATATGCCAACTCTTCTCACACAAGCTTCAAAACTTTGATCACAAGAAGACAATGTGTTTTTCTTGTTTTGTATGCAGGCCCATGCATGGACTTAAACTATAACTAAGAAGAAACAAAGACAGTGACACAGACATGGAGCCAAAAGAGCTTCTGATCAAATTTCACACCATTTTCAGTTCTATTTACACAGTACTGAAATAGGCCACAAACATTTGTCATTCCCTAATACTGAGGAGGGAGATTCCCCTCCTCCCCACTTGTGACAAATAAACAAAACTATGATAATAACAATGAACAAAAAAATGATAACAACTGAGGTTATCTCAAACTTCCTCAATCACAGCACTACTGACATCTGAGGCTGAATTACGTATTGTAGTGGTTGCCCTGTGCATTGCAGGCTATTTAGCAGCATGCCTGATACCATTAGGTGTCAGTAGAACCTTCCCAGTCATGAAACAAAATGTCCCAGACATTACCAATGTCCCGTGGGCAAAATAACCCTTGGTTGAGAATCAGTGGGTTGCTGCTGTATGGTTTAGCATTTAAAGGGAGAATGAGGAAAATACTTACTTAGGCTCCTATCAAAGATATAGACTTTAGCAGGCTCTTCACTTGAGCTATTTGACTATTTTAAGTTAACATTGCAAACTGTAATTCCCTCGACTTCCCTCATAAAGCTATTACCTCAAATACCATCTCTCTAATGATGACTTCGGAGAAGGCAATGGCATCCCACTCCAGTACTCTTGCCTGGAAAATCCCATGGACAGAGGAGCCTGATAGGCTGCGGTACATGGGGTCACTAGAAGTCGGACACGACTGAGCGACTTCACTTTCACTTTTCACTTTCATGCATTGGAGAAGGAAATGGCAACCCACTCCAGTGTTCTTGCCTGGAGAATACCAGGGATGGGGGAGCCTGGTGGGCTGCCGTCTCTGAGATCGCACACAGTTGGATATGACTGAAGTGACTTAGCAGCAGCAGCAGCAGCAGCAATGATGACTTCCAAATTGATATCTCCAGTGAGAAACTCTCCTTCTAAATGTTGGTTTGCTCCAGGGTTCTGGTCTTTTTAAAAATCTTTTTCTACATACATTTACTGGCAGGCAATCTCATTTAATGGCATGGATTTCAATACCATCTCTGTATACCAATACATCTAAATTTCACTCCCTGGAGCTCTCTTCTACTTGTCTTACTCAAAACCTCCACTTGAATATCTACTGCCTCACTTAAAATCTCTACTTGGCAATCTAATTAGCATCTTAAATTTAATACATCCCAACTCCGACTCAATGGACATGCGTTTGAGTGAACTATGGGAGTTGGTGATGGACAGGGAGGCCTGGTGTGCTGTGATTCATGGGGTCGCAAAGAATCGGACATGACTGAGCGACTGAACTGAACTGAACTGAACTTCTAAAGATCTCCTCCACCACAACAGAGCAAACAATGAAAAGTTGTCAGATGTCTGAAAAAAGCCTCTAACGTAAATTTGTTAACATAAACTTTCCCCCTAAAATTAAGGAGGGGAAAATCTTGGAGGACATATAGCTTATACAAAGTGAAGAAAACTATTACCCTTTCCACAAAACAAACAAACAAGACGCAACATTCTTGTAAAGATATATTACATCCATGCAGCAAGAATAGGATACTATTAAAAGGAACATTCAGAAACAAAATGAGCTCTCGGATATGAAAAACATGACAGCATAAGCAGAAAACTTTGGAAGATAAAGTAGAGTAAATCTTCAAAGAAAAAATTAAAGCAAAAAGACAAAGGGATGGAGGATAAGATGATTAGAGGACCAGCATGAATAATGGGAGCTCCAGAAAGAGGGGACAGAAAAGAATGGAGGGAACTTTCATCAATGAAATAATAAGAAAAAAATTTAACAACAGAAGGACATAGTTATTAGATTAGAAAAACCTTCCAAGTGCCAAGCAAAAAGATGAATATATATTGATACCAAAGCATGTCATTTGAAACTTTTGAGACACTAAGAACAGAAAAATAGATCCTACTAGTTTCCAGAGAGAGAAGGAAAGAGGTGACATATAAAGGAGTAGGAGTTGAAAGGATTAGGAGTTAGAATGGAGAAAGATTTGGGCTTTTCAGCATGGGAAGAAGACGACGAAGAAGTAATATCTTCAAAGTTCTAAAGGAAAATTATTTCTAATGTAGAACTCTATATACAACCAAATTATCCATCAACTGTAACAACAAAGACATTTTTTTAAATGCAAGATTTAGAAAAAGTTTTTTCCTTCTGTAACCCTATGCAAATGTGTCACTACCAAAGAGTGGTAGAGAAAAAAACCAACAGAATAGAGATATGGGATACATGTAATAGAAGATCCAATGCAAGAGGGAGGCAAAAGGATTTCTCAATAGGATAATGAAGGGAAAATCCTTGATGACAGCAGTATGCAAGATTTACAGGAAAACCCAAACACTTGGAGCAGCTGGGACTCAAAGGACCTAGATTTATGTTGCTCTTCTATCATTTTTCTAACTTGAGGTAAGAATGCCCACGTGAGTCTGATCTAGGTTCCTATTTGTATTGGCTGGTTGTAATCACATTCTCTGGAGAAGGGCATGGCAACCCACTCCAGTATTCTTGCCTGGAAAATCCCATGGACAGAGGAGCCTGGTGGGCTACAGTCCATAGGGGTCGCAAGAGTTGGACATGACTCAGCAACTACACCACCACCACCAATCACATTCTGTTGAAATTCCTGCTTTTTGCTCCTGACCCACGCTACCTCCTATCAGAAGCCTAGTTGCCATGATTTCTGTTCTTACTCACTATGTGACCATGTACACTGACATCCTAAGAAGCAGTTCCTGTATACTCTCAAGAGATAAAACAAGGTTGTGATCCAGAAAATAATCACCTATCTACTTTAGGGATCCTAATAATGGCAATCTTGAACTTTCCTTAAGTAGACTTTCTACTTTTGGCTTTCTACTTAGTTATTCAAAGCTAAATATTATATTTGTTGTTGTTGTTAAGTCAGTATGTCATGTCTGACTCTTTTGCGACCCCATGGACTGTAGCTTGCCAGCCAGGCTCTTCTGTCCATGGGATTTCCCAGGCAAGAATACTGGAGTGGATTGCCATTTCCTTCTACAGGGGATCTTCTTGACCCAAGGACTGAACACACATCTCCTGCATTGGCAGGCAGATTCTTTACCATTCAACCGCCAGGGAAGTCCAAACATTATATTAATTAAGGACAAATATATACTTGAAAAAACTATAGAGAAAAGCAAGGAGATTATTAAAATAAAATTCAGAATTTTTAATATAAGAGTCATTTTCCTTTGGGAAAAAGGGTGGGAAATGATACAGGGGATGGGTACATTAGGGTTACAAAGGGAGCATTTGTTTCTTAATGTGGGTGGTAGATATGCAAGTATTCATTATGTTATTATTCTTTAAGCTGTATTTAAATTTTTATAACCTCTTCTATATATGTGATAAATAATAAATGCCATGTAAAAGATTAAATAACACATTTTAAGAGTGATGAATACTTTTTACAAAAAAATCAAACCTAAGTGGAAGGTAAACACAATATATTCTACAAATATTTATGTGCTCTCCTTTCTTTTGTCAGCTTCTTTAATAAAGTTAAATTATATAAGGTAATAATAACAAATTACTGGGTGTGTTAGTAACATATATGCAGGTTGTAAGTACTATAATAATAGCACAAAAATGGGGAAAGAGGAAATAAAGCTATTTCTGTGGAGTAGCATTTTTATGTTTAACTGGCATTAGATTAGTACAAATATGAAGGAGACTTGTATAAGTTAAGGTGTATATGGTAAGCCATAGAGTAATCATTAAAAAAAGGTTTTTTTTAAGTTAATTAAAATACTAAAACTAGAAAATTCTTAGTCAAAATATTTATTTAAAGTAAAAGAAAGCTGAAGGAGGAATAAAGAAAAAAAGAAATGAAACATAAAAAACAAAAAATAAAATGGCAGCTATAAATCAAGGTATATAAATTATAACAATAAAAGAATAAATTAAATTGTACAATTAAAAGCTAGAAACTTTCAGGCAAATAAAAAATAAGATTCAACTACATGCTATCTACAGAATATACAGTTTTGGTTCAAAGATAAAAATAGGTTGAAAGTAAAAGGACAGGAAAAGATGTATCATGCAAACAGCAACAATTAATATAAGAAAACAGGAGTGGCTATACTATGTTAGACAAAACAGACTTTGAAATTTTAAAAATTGCTAGAGATAAAGAGGGATTTTTATAAGAACAGAAGAGTCAACCCATCAGGAGGATATAACAATTATAAACATATATACTTGCCACCAGAGCTCCAAAATATGTGAAGCAAAAATGGACAGTTGAAGGGAGAAACAGAAAATTTCAACAATAATCGTTTCAGTTATGGATAGAAAAGCTATGTAAAAGATCAACAAGGAAAAAGACTAGAACAACACCACAAATCAACTAGACCTGGTAGACAAACGTTTTATTCCGAAAGAACAGAATATACATTTTTCTCAAGTGCACATGAAACATTGTCCAGGATAGATCATATGCTAGGCTATAAAACAAGCCTCAATTAGTATAAAAGGACTGAAAAAACATATTTTTCTGATCACAATTGAGCAAAATTAAATATTAATGACAAAATAAATTTGAGGAACTTCCAAATCTGTGAAAATTAAACAAAGCATTCATTAAAAAAACAAAAAACAAAAAAACAATGAGTCTAAGAAGAAATTACAAGGGAAATTAGAAAACAGTTTTAGAAGAATGACAATGAAACACACAACACACCAAAACAAAAGGGATACAGCTAAAGCAGCACTTAGCAGAAAATCTTTTGCTATAAATGCCTACATTATAAAGGAAAAAAGATCTCAAATCAAAAACCTAATCTCCACTTTAAGACAGTGAAAAGAGTAAACCAATACAAAGCAAGCAGAAGGAAATAAATGATAAGGATTAGCGTGGAAATTAATGAAATAAAGAGTAGAGCAACTCCCTTGGAGTCAGTGGTTAATACTCCATGCTTCCACTGCAGGGGGTGTGGATTGGATCCCTGGTCAGGGAACTAAGATCCTGCATGCCAATTGGCAAAAAAAAAAAAAAAAAAGAAGAGAAGAAGAAGAAGAAAGAAAAGAAAATTTATTGAACTGAATAAAAATGAACATGCAGCATATCAACTTGAATTATAACAAAAGAGTAGAAAAACAATAGAGAAAATCAACCTAACCAAAGCTGGTTCTTTGAAAAGAGCAACAAAATTAACAAAGTTTTAGTTAAGCTCTTTCCAAAAAAGAGAAGACTCAAATTGCTAAAATCACAAATGAAACAGGAGACATTACTTCCAACATTCAATAAGTGGACGGGAATACTAAGGGATCATCTCCTAAGATTCAGTTTGGTCTCTCACTTTATCCTTAAACCTACCAGCCAGAACCTAAGTGTCACTCTAAGTGAAGGCCATCAAAGGCCTAATTACTAAGGAGGTCTTCAGAAATCATTATGAGAGAGAATTAGGAATTCAAGCTCCTGCATTGAGTTACAGAGTCGCTCAGTCATGTCTGACTCTTTGTGACCCATGGACTGCAGCACACGAGGCTTCCCTGTCTGTCACAAACTCCCAGAGCTTGCTCAAACTCATGTCCATTGAGTCAGTGATGCTATCCAACCATCTCATCCTCTGTCGTCCCCTTCTCCTCCTGCCTTCAACTTTTCCCAACATCAGGGTCTTTTCCAACGAGTCAGTTCTTCGAATCAGGTGGCCAAAGTATTGCAGGTTCAGCTTCAGCCTCAGTCCTTCCAGTGAATATTCAGGACTGATTTCCTTTAGGATTGACTGGTTTGATCTCCTTGCAGTCCAAGGGACTTTTAAGAGTCTTCTCCAACACCACAGTTCAAAAGCATCAATTCTTCAGCACTCAGTTTTCTTTATGGTCCAACTCTCACATCCATACATGAATACTAGAAAAACTATAGCTTTGACTAGACAGACCTTTGTCAGCAAAGTAATGTCTCTGCTTTTTAATATACTGTCTAGGTTGGTCATAGCTTTTCTTCCAAGGAGCAAGTGTTTTTTAATTTCATGACTGCAGTCACCACCTGCAGTGATTTTGGAGCCCAAGAAAATAAAGTCTCTCACTGTTTCCATTGTTTCTCCATATATTTGCCATGATGGGACCAGAAGCCACGATCCTAGTTGTTTGTATGTTAAGTTTTAAGCCAGCTTGTTCACTCTCCTCTTTCACTTTCATCAAGAGGCTCTTTAGTTCTTCTTTACTTTTTGCCATAAGGGTGGTGTCATCTGCATATCTGAGGTTATTGTTATTTCTCCTGGCAATCTTGATTCCATTTTGTGCTTCATCCAGCCCGGCATTTTGCATGATGCACTCTGCATATAAGTTAAACAAGCAGGATGACAATATAAAGCCTTGATGTACTCCTTTCCCAATTTGGAACCAGTCCATGTCTGGTTCTAACTGTTGCTTCTTGACCTGCATACAGATTTCTCAGGAGGCAGGAAAGATGGTCTGGTATTCCCGTCTCTTGAAGAATTTCCCACAGTTTGTAATGATCCACACAGTCAAGGGTTTTAGCATAGCCAATGAAGCAGAATTAGATGTTTTTCTGGAACTGTCTTGCTTTTTCCATGATCCAATGGATGTTGGCAATTCGTTCTCTGGTTCCTCTGACTTTATAAATCCAGCTTGAACGTCTAGAAGTTCTCAGTTCACATACTGTTGAAGCCTGGCTTGGAGAATTTTGAGCATTACTTTGCCAGCATGTGAGATGAGTGCAATTGTGTGATAGTTTGAACTTTCTTTGGGATTGGAATGAAAACTGACCTTTTCCAGACCTGTGGCCACTGCTGAGTTTTCCAAATTTGCTGGCATATTGAGTGCAACACTTTCACAGCATCATCTTTTAGGATTCGAAATAGTTCAACTGGAATTCTATCATCTCCACTAGCTTTGTTTGTAGTGATGCTTCCTAAGGCCCACTTGACTTCATATTCCAGGATGTCTGGCTCTAGGTGAGTGATCATACCACTATGGTTATCTGGGTCACGAAGATCTTTTTTGTATAGTTCTTCTGTGTATTCTTGCTACCTCTTGTTAATATCTTCTGCTTCTGTTAGGTCCATACCATTTCTGTCCTTCATTGTGTCCATCTTTGCACAAAATGTTCCCTTGGTACCTCTAATTTTCTTGAAGAGATTTTTAGTCTTTCCCATTTTATTGTTTTCCTTTATTTCTTTGCACTGATCACTGAGGAAGGCTTTCTTATCTCTCCTTGTGATTCTTTGGAACTATGCATTCAGATGGGTATATCTTTCCTTTTCTCCTTTGCCTTTTGTTTCTCTTCTTTTTTCATCTATTTGTAAGGCCTCCTCAGACAACCATTTTGCCTTTCTGCATTTCTTTTTTGGGGGGATGGTCTTGATTACCGCCTCCTGTACAATGTCATGAACCTCCACCCATAGTTCTTTAGGCACTCTGTTTATCAGATCCAATCCCTTGAATCTATTTGTCACTCTGAGATTTGATTTAGGTCATACTTGAATGATCTAGTGATGGTGATTGCAGCCATGAAATTAAAAGACGCTTGCTCCTTGGAAGGAAAGATGATGACCAACCTAGACAGCATATTAAAAAGCAGAGATATTACTTTGCCAGCAAAGGTCCGTCTAGTCAAGGCTATGGTTTTTCCAGTAGTCATGTACGAATGTGAGAGTTGGACTATAAAGAAAGCTGAGTGCTGAAGAATTGATAGTTTTGAACTGTGGTGTTGGAGAA
The DNA here is from genome assembly GCF_000754665.1 of Bison bison bison. NCBI lineage: Eukaryota > Metazoa > Chordata > Mammalia > Artiodactyla > Bovidae > Bison > Bison bison. Next base: position 2,571,339 of record NW_011494838.1, on the reverse strand, counting down.
GACTCTTGACAGTCCCTTGGACTGCAAGGAGATCCAACCAGTCCATCCTAAAGGAGATCAGTCCTGGGTGTTCATTGGAAGGACTGATGTTGAAGCTGAAACTCCAATATTTTGGCCACCTGATGCAAAGAACTGACTCATTTGAAAAGACCCTGATGCTGGGAAAGACTGAAGGCAGGAGGAGAAGGGGACAACAGAGAATGAGATGGTTGGATGGCATCACTGACTCAATGGACATGAGTTTGAGTAAACTCTGGGAGTTGGTGATGGACAGGGAGGCATGGTGTGCTACAGTCCAAGGGGTCACAAAGAGTCAGACATGACTGAGCAACTGAATTGACTGAGTGACCAGTCTCTGGATTTTGTGTATATTTTCGACAGCTACTTACTAGATTGATAATGAACTATACCAGCATACCATGTTTTGATAATGGATCCTACCTGAATATCATTACAGACTTTAAGGGATATAGCAGTGAGGTGACACAATAAATCTAATTCTCTGTGGGAAAAGAGAAGAAAAAAAAACAACAACCAAGTGTCAGAACAAAACAACAAAAAATAATAGAACTGAAAGTCAGCAATGTACACATTCCAAACTAATAAATATCATCTGAGCTTAGAATTTTTTTTAAGAAAGGATAGATCGTCCTTTCAATTTAAAATGTGGGGCTTTTCATGAATTTTGACTTTTCTAGAGCTCAAAGGGTCTCGTGCTGCTGCTAAGTCGCTTCAGTCGTGTCCAACTCTGTGCGACCCCATAGACTGCAGCCCACTAGGCTCCCCCGGCCCTTGGATTCTCCAGGCAAGAACACTGGAGTGGGTTGCCATTTCCTTCTCCAATGCATGAAAGTGCAAAGTGAAAGAGAAATCGCTCAGTCGTGTCCGACTCTTAGCGACCCCATGGACTGCAGCCCACCAGGCTCCTCCGTCCATGGGATTTTCCAGGCTACAGTACTGGAGTGGGGTGACATTGCCTTCGCCGCAAAGGGTCTCCTGTGTTGCTTAAATACTAGTTGGGGAGAGAGAAGCATTCACTTAAATGTGAACGTGAAAGGCGCCCCCTGTTGAAAACTACCTGAACTTCTGATTCCTGAATCCATCTCTGCCTCTGAGAAAAATTACAAGTGCTTAAGATGGTTCAAGGGCAACCCACTCCAGTACTCTTGCCTTGAAAATCCCATGGGCCGAGGAGCCTGGTAGGCTGCAGTACAGGGGGTTGCGAAGAGTCGGACACGGCTGAGCGACTTCACTTTCACTCTTCAGTTTCATGCATTGGAGAAGGAAATGGCAACCCACTCCAGTATTCTTGCCTGGAGAATCCCAGGGACGGGGGAGCCTAGTGGGCTGCCATCTTGGGGTCGCACAGAGTCGGACACGACTGAAGTGACTTAGCAGCAGAGCAGCAGCAAGATGGTTCATAATAAGGCCTCTCTTCTTGCTTTAGCTTCTGCACTCCAGATTTTTGGCTGCCATCCTGATTTATTTAACATCAGCTCATTGTCAAGCTCCTTCTCCCCATTCCTCCTGGGGTTTGCACAAGTTGCTCCCTTTGCCAAGCAGATTTTTCCCCACTCCCATACTCCCTTGACTAAGTTCTTTGGTTCTTAGAAGACTTAAGGAAGGATGAGGCGTCATTAGGCAAAGGTCATTTGCCTAATGACCTTTGCCTAATACTGTCCAGGGTACCAGCTGGAAAATGGGAAGCTGGAATGGAGGACCGGTGTCCTTAGAGACCACGTTTTTAAAAAGAATTCACTGTATTTCCCTAGTATTCAGCACAGTAAGTGCTAAATTCTCTTAAACTATGTGTTAAAAATATGTGGTGAAATGCAGCCCTTTCAGGCAGGCCACAGCCGAAGTTTCTTCAGCTGCTTTGGCTTTCCTGTCACAACCTGAGGACTATTCTCAGCCAGGACTCCCAGGCTGCTCTCATTCCCGTAACCTCGGGTGCATGTGAAGCCTAAACTGCGTTCCCTCAGAGGTTCATCTACGTCTGACCTGTCTGGCCCCTGAAGAAGAGAATTCGCCTCAGAAACGGGCCGTGCGAAGGAGGAGCGTGCGAGGCACACTAGTTCAAAGCCAGACGGCCAGCAATGGAAATGCGGGGGCTTGGTGACAGCTACATGGGTCTCTCAGGTCGTCCTCAGGCCCAGCCCCCGCGGAGTGTGTCAAGGCCTGAGCATGAGGAGTCGGCCGCTTCGCCTCACAGAAAAGAGCAGGGCCTCTCGCCGCTGGCAGCGGGAAATCTCGCCTCGCGCGGGCTCCCGCGGGCTCCCACGCGCCTTTGCGCGCCCGCGGCCCTGGCCGACAAAGAGGCGGGAAGCCTGGTCCCGCCCCCAAGCTCCGGGGAGGGGCGTGACCGCTGCAGGCTCCGCCCACGCGGCGCGCACGGCCCCACGGCAACCGGCACAACACAACAAAATGGCTGCTGCGCCGCTGGGCGCCTGAAGGGAACTGCCGGCACCTCTCCGCCCGGCCTCGTCCGGCGGGCTTGCTCGGCCTCGCTCTTTCGTGGTGAGTGCCAGGCCTGGTCTAGGCCGTTCTCCGGCCTCCAGGCGGAGCGGGTGGGGACCAGCGGCGAAGGCGGGAAGGCCTGGACCCAGCGAGGGATGGATTCGGGGCGGGGGCGTGTGCCTGGGAGTTGGGATTGGATGGGAAGGAGGGAGGGCCCGGAACCGGCGTGGGGCGGGGGAGGAGGATGGAGGGAGGTTTGGATTAGAAGTGAGGAGGTCACGGGGTGGGGGCTTTGGGATGAAGGGCCGGAGTGTGGGGAGGTGTGGACGCGGGGGTTCGGCGAGTGAAAGGTAGGGTCCCGCTGCCGAGCGGAGCGGGGTGGAGGTGTGCCAGGTGTCTGCGGGGAATGGCTGGGATACAGGATGGTGTGGGTACCCTGACGGGCGTCCTGAAATCGACCGGAACACAGTACATGGAGAAAAAAGAGCGTTGGGATATGGGGAAGAAAAAGAAGGGGAAGAGCAAATACTTTGTCGTATAACGGTTAAGGGACAGGTGCATTTTCAAGTCAAAGCTTGGCTTCACGTCTTGATTCTGCTACTGTGCTACTGACCGTCTGTGAGATTTGGGCTTGTTAATGTTTTCTCGTTTGTGAAAATGCTCGCTGACTGCTTTTGAGTGTACCTTGTGTGCCAGATTCGGTTCTACATCCTTTAGTCCTCCCCATTAACTGATTTAGAATTTAAAATAACTTGAACGAGGTTATCATTCCCATCTTAAAAGTGATGAAACTGGATCAGAGAAGTTAAATAATTTGTCTATGTCACACAGAAAGTGGAAAATTAACCTTTGAACTCAGACTTAATTGTAGAACCCAAGCTCTTAGTTCTTAAGGATACATTGTCACTTATAAATGAGGTTAATAATTATCATAATATACATTATCTGCAAGAATTTGTTTGGTAATGTCTTTAGAGTGCTTAGCACAGGCCTTTCTTCACTCATTCAACAAATATTTATTGTGCACCAAATCATACAGCCTCTACTGTATTGTAGCCTAAACTCTAGAAGGAGAAACAAGCAATAATCAAGTTGTTTCACAAATAATCATTTAATTCTACTTGTAAGGTGTTGGGAAGGATGCTATTTGGGGCAGAGACCTGATCCTCTTGTGTGTTTTGAGTGTGGAAGTCCTGCCTTCCCAGCCCTGTATTCTTAGAGCCTCACAGTTCTTGGTGCCTTAAAGTTGTGGAATAAAATTGAATGACTGAAAAAAAATAAACTAATGAAAAGGTTTGGGAAGCTTTTTTTCTCCCATACTTGAGTAGCATGGAGAGAGATGTGAGAGGAGAGCTCCGGATGTTAATAGGATACGGAGGGACACAGATGTCAGGGTGTTAGAAGAGAGAGGCACGTAGATAGCCAGTTGGGTTGAGATGAAGTGGAATGGATGGAGACTGGAGTGTTTTGTTTGAAGAGGGGATAATTAGAAGCCAGAGTATTTGAATGAATTAGGATGTCAGAATATTTGCTGTGATGAGCAGTTTGGGAAATCGGGATGAATACAGAAATGTGGAGGCAGGGCACTGAAGAGAATTGTAGAGAAATGGAGAAGACTAGTACAGTGTAAGGGAAGAGACTTTGTGGGAGAACTTGGCAGTCAGAATGGGATGAAGGGTGGGAGGCAAAGGTTGACGAGCACAGGATGGGAGAATTGCCCTTGGTGAGAAATAGGAGTCAGGGTATTTGAAAGGACTAGTTGGAGAATAAGAGTGTTTAAATGTGTCAGAGGGTATGGGATGAAGTCGAATTATAGGGAAAGTACTGAGATGTGATTAAAGGGCTAAGGGGTGCCATGGAGAGGGATATGGAGGTCAAGAAATGGGGATGGATATTTGCTTATTGGAGTAGCTGGGAAGAGAGATGGAAGGTTTGGGAATTATAGAGATCTGCTTCATTTGGATGGAGAAGGCAATGGTATGCCGCTCCAGTACTCTTGCCTGGAAAATCCCATGGATGGAGGAGCCTGGTAGGCTGCAGTCCATGGGGTTGCAGAGTTGGACATGACTGAGCAACTTCACTTTCACTTTTCACTCTCATGCATTGGAGAAGGAAATGGCAACCCACTCCAGTGTTCTTGCCTGGAGAATCCCAGGGACGGGGGAGCCTGGCAGGCTGCTGTCTTTGGGGTCGCACAGAGTCGGACACCACTGAAGTGACTTAGCAGCAGCAGCAGCCTAATTTGGAAAAGATAAGAGATGATGGAATCTTAGAAAGGCTGGATAGAGGTGAAGGTGTAGACTCTACTAAGCTGTGGTGGAGGGGATTGTTAGATCAAGGCCAGTTTCTGAATCTGAGGACAGGATGCTCAATCATATGACTTTGATTATCACATCATTCCAGTGGCTTTCTTTTATTCTGCAGACTTACCTTCTGGGTTTGCAAAATGTATCTCCAGCTCTGGACTTGTTTTGATTTCAGTTTATCCTTCCCCTTCACACACACCAGCCCTGCCTCTCGTCTCTGTCTTCTCTTTTCTATTGCTCGGTCTTTCTGTTGTTTATGTAATTGCAGACCGCAGCCTTGGTCAAGCAGCATCGCTCGCTCTCTCTTAAACTCGTGGTTCAAGGTTTTACTGCTGCCAGGTGTCCTTCCTCAAGTACAGTAAATCCTTAAGCCCATATTACTGAGTTAGCTCTTCTGTGAGATCGTATGTCCAGGCTTTACAGGGGCTATGGCGACCCAGGGAGGAGGTCTGGGAATGCACTGTGACTTCAAAGCCATCCTTTAATCTTTCAGGTTACAATTCATTAAAGGAAGGAGTTGATTTTGATTTCTGGAATCCATTCTAATATATTTATTTAACTCTATTATTGAGTAGGGCAGAGTTTTTCTAATCAAGAGAGATCTCATGATATTCTAGTGAGGCCCAAAGCGTCTTGGTCATTAGGATGTTGTGAGAGGAATTCGGGATGGTTCAATATTTTAAGAAGTTAGAGATAAGACTAAAGTGCAGGGTATAAAATAATTGTGTTGCATAAAAATGTAGGATGTACATGCATTTTTAAACCAAGAAACTAAAAATGTGTATAAAGCATATCTCTGGAGCATGTAGCATGCTGTCATTCTAATCTTATCATTTTCTGTCATGCTATGAGATACAGAAGGACATACAGAAGTGGGAACTGGGCCCTGTACCACTCCTCTTTTATTTTTTAAGTCCTTTGCCCTTATGAAAATTGTATTTAACTCAGGAATGAATAAAATTGTGTTATTAAAGCACATGCCTCTTAGCTCTTTCAAGCTTGAGTATATCATTATTTAGAAAGAGAGCACCAGTACAATCTAACACAGAATGAGGCGTATTACAAAGAGACTTTTTGCCTTGGCAGAATGTTAAGATAGAAATTGTTTGCCACACTTGTGAAATTAGGTCCTAAAGCTTTGTGGTTAAGACATCAATAGCAGTTGTGTGAATTGAGGGAAGCTTTTCTGACCTTTGTGGATGATTTGACATGAAAAAAACTAAAGAGAAAGTAAAGACATAGATTTGCAGTTTAAAGTGATCTAGATTGTAGAACAAGGCAGTTGTCCTTGTTGTACTATATACCTGTGAAACAATAATCACTTTTTAAAAAAATTTAGCAGGTTTTTGCTACCTTCAAACTAGTCTCCAAGACGCTAGATCATGAGTTCAGTGGTGCTTTTGTTGTATTAAATTTTCTGTTTTTCCTTCAAAAAAATTAAAATCTTTTAAAAAGCTACCATTTATTTTTATTTATTTTCCTTCCTTCCTGTTTTTATTTTATTATTTCTTTTGGCCATGCCTCACACAGCCTGTGGGGCTTAGTTCCCTGACCAGGGATCGAACCCACAGCCCCTGAATTGGAAGCATGGAAACTTAACCACTGGACAGCTGGGAAAGTCCCTGGCATTAGGATTTGAGCTATCCAAAAACTTTGGGTTGCAGATTACTTTTCTAAAAATAGTTTGTGTTTTGTCTCCACACTTTAGGGCTTCCCTGGTGGCTCGGTAGAGAGTCTGCCTGCAGTGCAGGAGACCCAGGTTCAACCCCTGAGTCGGGAAGACCCTCTGGACGAGGGAATGGCTACCCACTCCGGTATTCTTGCCTGGAGAATCCCATGGACAGAGGAGTCTGGTGGGCTGCAGTCCATGGGATTGCAAAGAGTTGGACCCAACTGGGTGACTAACATCTACACATACACACACTGCATTTTCAGTAGTGAGGGTATGGGAGATTATGGATACTGAGCAAAGTAGAAGCATTGTTAATGCAGCTTGTTCAAGACCTATACATCTTATAACATTTTTTGGTCTAAAAGTTTGGCAGATTTATAATTTTTGCAGTGTGCTTATAAGAGCAGTTGTATATCATGAAAATCTTTTTTGCATAAACCTGACTTGTAAGTTAGGACTCTTGGTATTGAGGACTGATACTGCTCATGAAGATAGCCTTTTGTTGAAGTATTGAATAGCATTTTATTGTTTCTAGGTTCTTTATGAATAATGCATTCTATAAATAGTAATTATCTGCCATCTTCTAAGCTCTGTTCTTGGCCTGGAATACATCAGTGAATAATATCGCTACTTTCATGGAACTTAAATTCTACTAGGTTAATTGTGTGATTTGACTTACAAGTTAATTTGAGAGAAGAACTGATTCTCATCATTACTCCAGCTAGCGTTCTATCTGAGTTTGGACTTTTACCTAATACCACTGGATTTGGCAGTGATTTCTTGGATATGAAATCAAAGGCACAGGCGGCAAAAGGAAAAATAGACCAGTTGGATTTCTTTAAAAATTTTAAATGAGTATCAAATGACAATATCTCAGGGACCTCCCTGGTGGCTCAGAGGTAAAGAATCGCCTGCCAGTGCAGGAGACACGGGTCTGATCCCTAGGCCAGGAAGATCCCACATGCCACAGAGCAGCTAAGCCCGTGTGCCACAACTACTGAGCCTGTGCTCTACAGCAGAGGAGCCCCCGGTGAGTGAAGCCAGCGCACCCTAGAGCCCATGCTTCGCAACAAGAGAAGCCGCCACAAGAAGAAGTCCCCGCACTGCAACTAGAGAAAAGCCCAGGCAGCAGCGGAAGACCCAGCACACTAAAATAAACAGTTTTATTTTTTAAGACAGTATCAATTAGTAGAAAGGAAACCACAGGGTGGGAGAAAACTTTTACAAATGATTTATTTGACTAAAGTTAATATGCAGACTGTATAGTGAGAACTCCTGAAAAGATTAAAAAAAAGAAAGACCAAAGGCAAGCATTTGCACCAGAAATTAGATATAGAGGGCGGTGCGGCTCCAGCCCACAGAGTCTGGGAAAGTAGTGACAGATGTGAGGCTAGAGAGACAGGGCCACATCCCGCGGGCTCTCATAGATCATGATAAATATTTCATTTATTACAGACCCATAGATTAACCTTTTAAATAGATCACTCTGGCCGCAATGTAGTGATGGAAGAGGAAGGGAAGAGAGCTTATAGACAAATCAGCTAGAAGCTGTTATAGTAGTCTGATGAGTGTGTGAATTAGAGTAGACGAGAGGGGAGATGGAAAGAAGGGGACTAATTTGAGGGATACTTAGGAAGTAGAATTGACAAAACTTGGTGACTGATTGGTTTTGGGAAGAAGGAAGTGACTCCCAGTTTCTGGCTTATTCCCAAGAGCATTGTCCACTAGTAAGGGAACGCTGGGGGAGGAACAGGATGGGAAGAAAATGAGGGCGGGATGAGGGAAATGATACGTTCAATCTGGACTTGTTGATTCAGGATGCCAATGAGATGTCAGGTAGACAGTTGAGAATAGGTGTCTGGACTCAGAAGAGTTGGATTGAAAATATAAACATCAGTAAAAAGGTGGCATTGGGAATCATGGGTGTACATTAGGTTGTCTCAATTAAGTTTAGAGAGAGATCAGAGGAGACCTGAGGAGCTCTGACATTTAAAGAGTGAATGGATGCGCCTTGGCCAGGAAAGGAGGCTGAGGAGTGGCCAGGGAGACGGGAGGAGAGTGTGGTGTCCCAGAAGCCAGAGGAAGAAACTGTTGCAGGAACGAGAGAGCACTGATCAGCATGAAATGCTGCTGGTTGTCAAGTATTTCCAGCTTTATGCACTCTAGAACTCTTTGTAAGTAGAAGAGGCACTGTGACTAGTTTGGTCCCATAAACTGAGAACCAAAGTGACAGATGAGGCTTCTGGCTGGAGTACATGTCAGTACAAGACCTTCTGGAGGTCTCTCTTCCTTCTGGTAAGGTAATCAGCAGTGTCTGAAATGATGTCTGCTTCCATCAGCTTGGAGTAGTGTGGGTTCTAGCATCTATAACTTCTGAATTTAAAATTTTGTAGGCTTGAAAATTTTAGAAATAGACTAATAGTTTTGATAGCTCTAAAAATTAACATTGTTAAATATACTGGAAACTCTTACAGGTTTTGATGGATACCTGGCTTTATTCTTGCAATGAAGAAAGGTCCTCAGCAAAAAATTTCCAAAACAAAGATGCCATCATCATCTCACTCTCCTAGTCCATCATCTCTTACGTCCAATATGAGATCTAGATCACTTTCACCTTTAAACGGATCTGAGACTCTGCCTTTTCATTCTGGAAGACAGTGGTATGAGCAAGTCGAGATTATAGGTGAAAACACTATGCTTTTGGACCACCATGACCAGAAAGGTAATGCTTTTTAATCTACAAATTTCACCAAATACTCTTCTAAGTACAGATGGAAAATATTGAACTTACATTTTTGGTCCAACTATAACATGTATCCATCCTACTAGTAACTTGACCCATTGTTTTTGACAGAAATTGTCTAAGGACAGTGGAGGATGGAGGCTTCCGGTTGAGGGCAAAGGGTTAGGAGAAGGGTTTCCGGAAAGAGGAAGCTTTATCTCCTGTGGCAGAAGAGTGCTTTAAAGTTCATGTGTCAGTTTACCATCGTCCTTGGTTGAGGGGAAGGCATATCTGCTCACTTCAGAATGGAGTGCCTTAATTCAGTATAAACATGTTGTCCACCCCTAGGCTGTTCAGGCTGCTTATCGGCAAGCTACCAATCTGTGAATGGACTGATTCTCACATCAGGGACACATATGAATGTTCACCAAGGTTTTTATGTTTTTCTTAAAAGCATTCTGTCAGTCTAGGAATCTGTTTTCAAAAATGGGTTCTTTTCTTAAGAAATTTACTTACTGTGATTAAATACAAAGAAAACTTTTTTGTGATTTCTTTGCTATGTCATGAAATCATGGTCATCAAATTCTATTGATGAATACTGCTGCTGCTGCTGCTAAGTTGTTAGTTTTAAAAACTAACATTAAAATACTGCTAAAAACCTCAGTGCTGCCCATACTTAAAAGTATAAATTTTAGATTCATCTGCTAGGTTCAAGTCCTAGATTTGCACATTTTTAGCTGTAAGAGTTGAACAAATTTTTCTAATTTTTTTTATAAAGGAGAATAGTAATTTCTATCCCAAAGGTTTGTTGTACAAATTGCATTTTTTAATGTAAAGCATTTAATACAAAGCTTACACACAGTTAATATTTATGAAGTATAACTTATTGTCATCATTATGAAATGCTACATAAAGTAAAATATTAGTTAAATATTCCAATTAGAACTAGCCAGCTGTTTTTACAATTGCATGGTCTAAATTTTTGTTGTTGTTGTTTAACATTAAGACAGTTTGTTTCTCAAAGTATTCATGTCTTCCTCTTTTGATAATGATCTGTTTGCATAACTTCAGAAGCTGATTCACATGCAGGAGTTCGATATATTACAGAAGCCCTTGTTAAAAAACTTACTAAACAGGAAAATTTGGCCTTGGTAAAATCTCTGAACCTTTCACTTTCCAAAGATGGTGGCAAGAAATTTAAGGTAGGTTACCAACATTTCTGAATACAGACATTATTTTAATTTTTGTGCTTTAAAATGAAAAAATAAATATATCTGGGATTTACAGTACTATTTCATCCTAATGTCGCTGGATTTGTTGCAGATCTTTTACTGTTTCTAGTGACAGTTCTCCATCAGAAGTGTGAAGTGTGACTTCTTCAAATTCATAACCTCCTGTTATTCTACATGTTAGTGATTCTCTCTAGAAAGCGTCAGCAAACTACAGTCTAAATGCCAGGTTAGGCCTACTGCTTGTTTTTGTTAATAAAGCTTTATTGGAGCACAGCTACACTCATTTATTTCCATATTGCCTGTGGCTGTTTTTGTGTTACAATATCAGAAGTAAGTGATTGTCAAAGAAACTATATATGCCTCACAAAGCCAAAAAATATTTACTACCTGGCCTTTTGCAGAAAAAGATTACTGATCCCTGCTCCAAACTGTTTACTACTTTATTCTATTCATAAACTATACACCATGAGTACACTGGAATTTAATTTTTATTTTTTAATAAAAATAATTTCTTATTGTTTATTTTATTATTTTATTATTTTTGTTTATTATTATTATTTTTATTATTTACAACTTAATATTTTTGGTTGGAAAAAATATAAACTTAGATGCCTCCAGTCTAAGGAGGTTGACAATCTTAATGAAAACAAAACAAAAATCAACCAACAAAAGCGCTATCAAAGTATTAGGAAAGAGTATATTTTAATCTTAGAGTTGGGAAGGCCCTCTAATCGAACACTAACCCTAGTACCACAAAGAAAAATACTGACAGATTTAGCTTACATAAAGATTAAAAAGTGGTGTTTAACGAATTATTATCTTTTAAAAAGTTAAAGAAAAACAACAAGCTGGCAGGTAGTGTCTTCAGCATGTGTAACAGTATCCGCATAATATAAAGAGCACCTGTGATTCAATAGAAAGAGACACCAAATGGTAAATGTGCAGAGGATAAGTCTGTTCACAAAAGTATTATAAATGGCTGTTAACATGAAAGTATATTCAGTTTAATGTCAAAGAGATGAGAAATAGAACAATGGTTTGATGCCATTTCTCATCTTGTATGTCTAATAGATAAGAATTAAAAAGATTATTTCAGCATTCAGAAAGATGTGAGAAATGGATCTTCTCATTTGGTCTTAGTGGATGTATAGATGGGTACAGCATTTTAGGAAAACAGTTTGATAGTATTTATCAAAATTTCAAATGTACTTATTTGATCCAGCAATTAAGTTTATACTTACTGAGTTTATACTCACCAACATAGCAGTTCTATTTCTTGATGTCTGTTAATATTTACACATGTATCCAAAAGTATCTGAAAAGTAATGTTTATTAGGCATTATTTAAAATAGAAAAATTGGAAATAACCAGTTGTCTGTCAGTAGGGAATTGCTTAAAAATTATAGTGCAGTATACCATGAAATGGGCTTCTCTGGTGGCTCAGTGGTTAAGAATCCATCTGCAGTGCAGGAGTTGCAGGAGACATAGGTTTAATCCCTGGTCAGGAAGATCCCCTGAAGGAGGGCATGGCAGCCCACTCCAGTATTCTTGCCTGGAGAATCCCATGGACAGAGGAGCCTGGTGGGCTACAGTCCATAGGGTCACAAAGAGTTGGATACAACTGAAGTGACTTAGCATGCACACACACCATGAAATCCTTTCAAGTGTGTTGGAAAACAAGAACAGAAACAAACTCCCAGAACTCTTACGTATTAATGTGGGGAATGGTCCAGTATATTTAATGGAAAAAACAAATTCTGAAGTATTTTTAGTAAGGTCTCAAAATACTTTTTTAATGAATAGAAAGGTCTGTGTGTATATACATTGGTCTGTTAACAAGGGTTACCTTTGAGCAGTGAGATTTTTTGGTGGGGAAGCTGAACTGGAGACCTGATGAAGAGAGCTTTTTATGTTTTGTTTTAAATTTTAATTAGAATATATTTATGTTTTATGTAATTAAATAGGAAAAAAGGAGACATCCTGGAGTTTAAAGATTGTAAAAATAAAATATCAAGTTAGTAAATCCGTACTGTGTGGTTTCTATATACGCCAGGTATTGCATTAGGCTGTAGGAATAAATATAGAAGTGAATAAGCTTAGTTTCTGATTTTGGGAACTTAGTGTGGAAAATGCCTAGAATTAAGAGGAGAAATATTGAGGAGGAGTCAAAGGAAGTGAGTGGGTCTGGGAGAGACAGACCCAGTGAAAAAGTCTGAACGCGCTGTTGGAATAGAAGATCCAAGAGTGTGATGGATGGAGACCAGAGGAGGAAGAACTTCAGGAGAAACAGATGTGCTGTAAAATGTCAGAGCAACATCTAACAGCATGAAAACTTGGAAGAAGTTGTTTGATTTGGCAGTGTAAAAAGCCTTCTCCATTCTTGAAGCCCACCAGCTTCATTCTTTTAGGGTCTTTGCTGTTTGTTTTTTTTTCTGCCTGGTATTCTCTGTCTTAAGAGAAGACTCTACACATGGACATCACCAGATGGTCGACACAGAAATCAGATTGATTATATTCTTTGCAGCCAAAGACGGAGGAGCTCTATACAGTCAACAAAAATAAGACCAGGAGCTGACTGTGGCTCAGATCATGAACTCCTTATTGCCAAATTCAGACTGAAATTGAAGAAAGTAGGGAAAACCACTAGACCATTCAGGTATGACCTAAATCAAATTCCTTATTATACAGTGGAAGTGAGAAATAGATTTAAGGGACTAGATCTGATAGAGTGCCTGATGAACTATGGACGGAGGTTCGTGATATTGTACAGGAGACAGGAATCAAGACCATCCCCATGGAAAAGAAATGCAAAAAAGCAAAATGGCTCTCTGGGGAGGCCTTACAAATAGCTGTGAAAGAAGAGAAGCGAAAAGCAAAGGAGAAAAGGAAAGATATAAGCATCTGAATATAGAATTCCAAAGAATGGCAAGGAGAGATAAGAAAGCCTTCCTCAGTGATCAATGCAAAGAAATAAGAGGAAAACAACAGAATGGGAAAGGCTAGAGATCTCTTCAAGAAAATTAGAGATACCAAGGGAACTTTTCATGCAAAGGTGGGCTCGATAAAGGACAGAAATGGTATGGACCTAACAGAAGCAGAAGATATTAACAAGAGGTGGCAAGAATGCACAGAAGAACTGTACAAAAAAGATCTTCACGACCAAGATAATCACAATGGTGTGATCACTCACCTAGAGCCAGACATCCTGGAATGTGAAGTCAAGTGGGCCTTAGAAAGCATCACTATGAACAAAGCTAGTGGAGGTGATGGAATTCCAGTTGAGCTATTTCAAATCCTGAAAGATGATGCTGTGAAAGTGCTTCACTCAATATGCCAGCAAATTTGGAAAACTCAGCAGTGGCCACAGGACTGCAAAAGGTCAGTTTTCATTCCAATTCCAAAGAGAGGCAATGCCAAAGAATGCTCAAACTACCGCACAATTGCACTCATCTCACACGCTAGTAAAGTAATGCTCAAAATTCTCCAAGCCAGGCTTCAGCAATACGTGAACCGTGAACTTCCAGTTGTTCAAGCTGGTTTTAGAAAAGGCAGAGGAACCAGAGATCAAAT
>NW_011494838.1:2526236-2557280 GCF_000754665.1 Bison bison bison | reverse complement strand
TCAGTTTTCATTCCAATTCCAAAGAGAGGCAATGCCAAAGAATGCTCAAACTACCGCACAATTGCACTCATCTCACACGCTAGTAAAGTAATGCTCAAAATTCTCCAAGCCAGGCTTCAGCAATACGTGAACCGTGAACTTCCAGTTGTTCAAGCTGGTTTTAGAAAAGGCAGAGGAACCAGAGATCAAATTGCCAACATGCGCTGGATCATGGAAAAAGCAAGAGAGTTCCAGAAAAGCATCTATTTCTGCTTTATTGACTATGCCAAAGCCTTTGACTATGTGGATCACAATAAACTGTGGAAAATTCTGAAAGAGATGGGAATACCAGACCACCTGACCTGCCTCTTGAGAAATTTGTATGCAGGTCAGGAAGCAACAGTTAGAACTGGACATGGAACAACAGACTGGTTCCAAATAGGAAAAGGAGTACGTCAAGGCTGTATATTGTCACCCTGTTTATTTAACTTATATGCAGAGTACATCATGAGAAACGCTGGGCTGGAAGAAGCACAAGCTGGAATCAAGATTGCCAGGAGAAATATCAATAACCTCAGATATGCAGATGACACCACCCTATGGCAGAAAGTGAAGAGGAACTAAAAAGCCTCTTGATGAAGGTGAAAGAGGAGAGTGAAAAAGTTGGCTTAAAGCTCAACATTCAGAAATCGAAGATCATGGCATCCGGTCCCATCACTTCATGGGAAATAGATGGGGAAACAGTGGAAACAGTGTCAGACTTTATTTTTGGGGGCTCCAAAATCACTGCAGATGGTGACTGCAGCCATGAAATTACAAGATGCTTACTCCTTGGAAGAAAAGTTATGACCAACCTAGATAGCATATTGAAAAGCAGAGACATTACTTTGCCAACAAAGGTCCATGTAGCCAAGGCTATGGTTTTTCCAGTGGTCATGTATGGATGTGAGACTCGGACTGTGAAGAAAGCTGAGCACCGAAGAATTGATGCTTTTGAAGTGTGGTGTTGGAGAAGATTCTTGAGAGTCCCTTGGACTGCAGGGAGATCCAACCAGTCCATTCTGAAGGAGATCAGCCCTGGGATTTCTTTGGAAGGACTGATGCTAAAGCTGAAACTCCTGTATTTTGGCCACCTCATGCAAAGAGTTGACTGACTGGAAAAGACTCTGATGCTGGGAGGGACTGGGGGCAGGAGGAGAAGGGGATGACAGAGGATGAGATGGCTGGATGCCATCACGGACTTGATGGACATGAGTTTGGGTGAACTCTGGGAGTTGGTGATGGACAGGGAGGCCTGGCGTGCTGCGATTCATGGGGTTACAAAGAGTTGGACACAACTGAGCGACTGAACTGAACTGAGTGGCAAATAAGGGTGGTAACGTGAAAGCTGAGTAGGAAACAGGTGTTGTGTGAGGTGATTTGTATCATATAAAGGAGACTGAGCTTGTTTCCAATGGAAACAATGAAAACAGTGACAGACTTTAATTTCCTGGGCTCCAGAATCACTGCAGATGGTGACTGGAGTCATGAAATTAAAAGACGCTTGCTCCTTGGAAGAAAAGCTATGACCAACCTAGACAGCATATTAAAAAGCAGAGATATCACCTTGCCGACAAAGCCCCGTCTAGTTAAGGCTATGGTTTTTCCAGTAGTCATGTATGGTTGTGAGAGTTGGACTATAAAGAAAGCTGAGCGCTGAAGAATTGATGCTTTTGAACTGTGGTGTTGAAGAAGACTCTTGAGAGTTCCTTGGACTGCAAGGAAATCCAGCCAGTCCATTCTAAAGAGATCAACACTGAATATTCATTGGAAGGACTGATGCTAAAGCTGAAACTCCAATACTTTGGCCACCTGATGCGAAGAACTGATTCATCTGAAAAGACCGTGATTCTGAGAAAGATTGAGGGCAGGAGGAGAAGGTGACAACAGAGGATGAGATGGCTGGATGGCATCACCCACTTGATGGACGTGAGTTTGAGCAAGCTCCGGGAGTTGGTGATGGACAGGGAAGCCTGGCGTGCTGTGGTCCATGGGGTTGCGAAGAGTTGGACACACTGAGCCACTGAACTGAACTGAGTGTGTTGAATGTAGATTCCAGTGGCAGGGAAACTGGTGCACTGGTATGTTGCCATTGCCTGGTGCCACATCTGGCATGTAGCAAGTGTGTAGTGAATATCTGTTGAATCGTGACTGTTTTGTTTTTTGTTTTTTTTTTTAATCTTTTGGCCATACCACACGTGGCATGTGGGATCTTAGTTCCCCAACCAGGGATCAAACCCATGCCCATTGCATTGGCAGCTCGGAGTCCTAACTGCTGGACCATCAGGGAAGTTCCAAATAGTGACTGTTTCTAAACTTGAGGGAAGACCCAGGAGAGAGAAAGGTTGAGGATCCAAGAACACAAGGAGAGGAGATGGGGAACATTATGGCAGAGCATGAGTACCTTAGCTGAACTTTGAAGAAAGGAAGGGAGAGAGGGAGAGGCATAGAAAAGTGGAGAAGGAGGAAAGGACTGATGGAGAAATTTCTCGCTGAACAGTCTTCAGTTTCTTAGTATGGAGGAAGTGGCATCTCCTG
Source organism: Bison bison bison (assembly GCF_000754665.1). Lineage (NCBI taxonomy): Eukaryota > Metazoa > Chordata > Mammalia > Artiodactyla > Bovidae > Bison > Bison bison. The sequence continues at coordinate 2,554,724 of NW_011494838.1, read as the reverse complement.
TAGGGCAAGAAAAGTTTGGCAGGTTGGGGATAGTGGCCCCTCCTGACCAAAGAGAGCCACACCAGGGTACTGTCCAGGGGAGCAGTAATGGCTTAATCTCCGGTGACTGATCAGAACAGCCCCTGATGCATATGCTTATATGTCGAGCTTATGTCAAGGCATCTGTTGTATAAAGCATTTATTCATTTGTTTCCAATTAGTATATTGAAAATCTGGAAAAATGTACTAAGCTTGAAATACTGAATCTCAGCCATAATCTAATAGGGAAGATTGAGAAGGTGGACAAGCTGTTAAAGTTACGTGAACTCAACCTATCATATAACAAAATCTGGTGAGTAAAGCCTCCTCCGGGTGGCACTGCACGGTCTTTGTCTTTGGTAATGAGGTGGGTCCACACTGCCCGTGTTACTGCAAGAAGCCTTTGGAAGAGCCAGCACTTTGGTTACTCACTTGTAGTCTAGCCCTTCACGTAGGATAATTGTCATGTTTTGGCATTTCTAAAGTACAGAATAATACCTAGTATTACCAAAGAAGGAGCTACACTTTTTGATTACCAAATTTTATCTTTGTTCCATTTTTGACAGGAAGTTTTCCCAGCTGCAGTCTGTGATGAACTGCCTTATTCATTAAGAAAGTTGGCATGAAGCAGAGTGTTTTAACCCTGTCATTTTGATCCTAAAGATATTTTGACCTGTTTTGAGCCTATGCATTTTATCCTGATGTTCTTTGCTCATTTCTGTAGTAAATATGCCTTCAGTCTTGTTTCTACTTCATAATATATATTACTCTGAGAAATAAACATAATAAAACTGACAGAGGCTAAAAGTACACATAGAAAACTCGTTTTAGGCAAAATGATACAATTATCAAGTGTTGAAAATCTTTACGTCTGTATATTTTCCCTCCACGTAAGACTTGGTATATATAATGGCCAAAGAACAAAACAGCCTAACTGTAGCAGAAGCTCTAATATGGAAAAAATGAAATGGTGGGAAAATATGATTAATGGATTAAATCCTTAATGTAAAGTTTGTATAAAAAAAAATTGATCCTGATGAAAATATTTTCAACAAAACAAAACTGTAAGTAAGTTTGCCTAGTATAGAGAATTGACAAACGAATTAAATTGCAATCAACTCAGGAAAATATTTCATCAATGAAAATTCACCAATGCAGGTGATAAATTTTTTATTAAATATTGACTAAAACATCTTTATTCATAAATACAGTACATTCTGGGGTTCCACCCGCTCACAATGGCAGCCGTATCTCATGGCTGGCATAGCTGATCTTTGGTGGTGACTTAAGGTCGTAGTTGAGGACCTCTTCTCGAGTGCAGGGCTGTGGAAGCCTGTAGAAGGCTGCGTAGCAGGGTGTGCTGCTGAGCTTCCTGGCTCTCCCCTTGCTGTCCACTGGCAGTCTTCACAGTGTTTGGGGAGACTTTCCCAGGCGGCCTCTTCTTTTCTGTGTTGTGGGACACTAAAGTCCAATAGGTAAGATAGTTGGGATTCCTGGGCACGGACAGTAATGAAGAGTTTACTGGAGCTGTTCTGCTAAATTTGTTTTTAGCCAGTATTTTAAAATTCTCATTTGTAAATTATAGTTATGAAAAGCAACTCCACATAAAACCAAGCCTGTTTATTTTTAAAATACAATGAAGGGACACTATCATTGTACTTACTAAGTTTGATTTTACCCTTTGGTTTCTAGCAAAATTGAAGGCATAGAAAATCTGCACAATCTACAAAAGCTGAACCTTGCAGGAAATGAAATTGAGCATATTCCAGCGTGGTTAGGGAAGAAGTTAAAATGTTTGCGAGTCCTCAATCTGAAAGCCAACAAGATATCATCAGTAAGTTGTTCAAAGTAGCAAGAATATTTACATTTTTTGGACTTGTTGAGGTAAAAAGATTAAAATCTAAGCGTTTTTTTTTTAAATGGGACTTCTTCTGATGTCCTTGACCAAACATCAAATGCAGATATAACTTAGTATTCTCTATGGTAATTAAATATACACAGACCTGGTTTTGCATGATTACATGGTAACTGAGAGTTGATCCCATAGCATTTTCCCAGCTTTCATTTCATTTGAGCCTCTGAGTACTTTTCTTACAGAGACAGTGCAAGGGTTATTTTTATAATTCTGTGAATTAGGCACCATTTTTTTATTCCCATTTTTAAGTAAAGTCTTGGAGAGGTTAACTCTCAAGTTAACCCAAAGTCCTTCAGCTTGTGCCGGAATCCATGTCACTGAATGCCTGGAACAGAGTTCTTTTTTTTTTTTAATTTATGAGTTAATCTGAATTAACCTTGATTATAGTATTAAGTGTTACAGGAATTGTTAATCACTAGCTTTTTGTAGTAAAGCAACTTTATCACGGTTCATATAAGCTGATGGTGACATGTATTTTTCTCTGTCATAAAATATATGAGTATATTTTATAATTTTCTTGTAACATTTATACAGTTAGATATTCAATAAACATTGCAAAGTGAAAGCATTAATTTATTTAAATCTGTATTAAAATGGAAACAATCCTCCTGTAATTTAAAGAACTTAAGCCTTAGAATTTAAAATAAAAGAGGTGACTTCTAGTATGGGTCTAGATTTGCCTTCTGTGATCTTTGGATAAATTTTCATCTGTCTAAAACTCACTGTTTAAATTGGAAAAAAATAGTTTCTCCCCTGCCTTCTTTATGGAAGTGGTATAGGGCTCAGATGGAATGATAAAATGTGAAAATAAAAACTTTAAGGAATATAGCCTTAGAGTTATTTAGTATTTTACACTTTTACCGGCATAAGGTAGTAATAATAAGTAACTTTTGTTTAAGGCTGTGCAGTGTCTCTGCTTTCCTGTTTCATCTTTATGAAGGTCTGATAAGGTGACTCTGCCATTTCACCGTGGCAGCCCAAAAGACTCAGACCCGAGCTCCATGCCACGTTACACGGCGTCACCGTGGAGATCTCGCAGTTTAGCGGGTGATGGGAGGAGGTAGCCAGGAATTCATCTAACATGGCCACGCACGTTCCTAAAGTAGTTGATCCCTAGATAGTACTGTTAGCTATCAGGAAGCTCATTCAGTAAATGCTTATCTATTATTATGTCTAGTTTTGTCCACTCTCTCGTCTGTTCGTGTTTGAATTGGCTTCAACGAGAGCCTCTGTTCAGGGAGATTTGTCTGCACGGGCTATTAGTAGTAGTATTCTCAACCTTTTAAAATCCCTCTCTGGATAAATGTAAAACCTCACTTCAGAACTGTGAATGTTTCTGTGTATCCTTATTTCTTTTAAATCAACTATAACAGTTATCTGAAGATTTACAAAACTTTTTTATAGCCATTTATGTTTTTGATTTGTTCATTCAGTGTAATGAAAAGATAATAGGATTAGAGTTACCCAGTCTTGAATTCAAATCCTATTTCATTCACATATACTCTTTGAGCTTTGAGCAAGTCACCTAAACTCTTTGAACCTCAGTTTCATGATCTATAAAATTCAGATGCTATGTCATAGGTTTCTGTGAGGAGTCACAGATGACATGGCATGTGGAAAATGCCAAATATTGCTCTTGATACATTCTAGATCCTCAAATATTCCTTTCTGTTCTCCCTTCAAACTACCATTGGATAATGGGTGTTATGAATAGGTTCCTTGTCATGATAATAGCAATTTCCTTGACTTATTACTTTCCTTATGTATGTTTATGATGTTTAAATTCAATTATGCCAATAATATTATTAATATCATTTTAGCTCCAAGATGTAAGCAAGTTGAAACCACTTCAAGATTTGACTTCTCTGATCCTAGCTGAAAATCCAGTTGTGACCCTTCCCCATTACCTTCAGTTCACCATTTTTCACCTCCGATCACTGGAAAGTTTGGAAGGTCGGCCAGTAACCACTCAGGACAGGCAAGAAGCTTTTGAGAGATTCAGTTTAGGTAAAGTGACATATTTTTTAAAAAACTAAATTCGGATGGGAGAGGAATTTATTTTCAGAAATGATCCAGAAAAGATATATTTGTTATTAACTTTATAATGCTATTAAAATTTGCATAGAAAATGGCACCACAGATCAGTGAACTCAGCGAATACTCATCAGGCGTGTGCTGTGAGCCAGGCTCTGTATGTGGCACTAAAGATAGGGCTAGCAAGATGTAAGGCACTGGCCTTCAGGCAGCTTCTGTTTCAGTGGAGAAGACAGACAAAAGACAACTAAACCCAGATAAAGTAACAGAGCTGAACCCCTTTTATGGAAAGTGGTGTAAAGGAATGGCTGTCTGAGGAAATGACATATAAGCTGAAGGCAAAGGCGGGAGAGGATGAGGGAGAGGGAAAAGCTTGTACTTTGCCGTTGGGAAGATGCTGGTGAGTTAAGAGACAGAAAGAAGATCAATCTGACAGGAGGATAGCGCAAGGTGAAGTTTGGAGAGATGGGGGCGAGATGACACGGGGCCTGGGCTGTTAAAGTTTGGAGAGGTAGGCGCGAGATGACACAGGGCTTGGGCTTTGGGTGTGTTCCAGGCGCTGCAGAAAGTACTGACAGCATTTAAGCAGGTGTTATATGTTAAGATTATTTCTGATGCAGGATGGAGAATGACTTAAAGCAGGGCAAAATGGTGATAAAGGGGCATGTTGGAAGGCTATTGGCTTAGGAATGTTGGTGGCCTGTATTTAGATGATAGATGTGGAACAGACAGATCCACTTTGGAAGTGGAGTCAGCAACACTTTCTAATGGATTAGATAATCCTCAGGCTTCTGGCTTAAGTAAGTAGTTTGCTGGTAATATTGTTTTGAAAAATGGGAGAACTTAGAACTCTGAGTTTGAATGTCTGTGAGGCAGTCAAGAAGAGAATCAGAAATGTGTGTCTGGGGTTCAAAGAGATCTGTCCTAGAGATGTAAATTTGGGAGTCGTCAGCATAAAAATGATACTTAATTCCACCTGAATCAACTAGCTCTCTTGGGCAGGGCAGCCGTTGGGGAGAGCAAAAAGGGGAGCCAGCTTAGAAAACAGAAAGAGAGGCCATCAAGGGAGGACAAAACCAGGAAGTAGTGGGTTGCAAAAGTCTGAAGTTTTCAGAAGAGGAAGTGGTCAACTATGTTGAATGTCACTGAGACGAGAAGAAGAAAGATGAGCACAGAGAAGGGCTTTAGACTGGCAACATAATGATGAGCTCAACAAAAGCAGTTAAGTAGTGGTTGGAACAAATGCTAGATTATAGATTGAAGAATGAATGGGAGGAAGATATTTGGATAAAGATTTGAAATTTCCTCCCACAGTTTCTCTCCCCTAGTACCTAATAAATGAGTTTTAAAAAGTTAAAAAAAATTTCGCCAATCACTTCCACACCAGGAAATTGTCAGAAGCATCAGAGCTGGTAATCAAAGACACAGAACATTCGAGAGCGAAGTGGAGAGAGATCGTGGCTTAGTTTCTTTGGTCCTTGGGAGGCCAAGGAGATGAGACCAGAGAAGAAGCATAAAGACTGTCTCTGGATAAGTGCAGTGGGACACTTCCTCCATCAGAAGGAAGAGAAGATGTGTGTAGGTGTTAGTTTTGTTGCTTTGGTGGTAAGAAAATGAGGAGTTTCTTCTGGTGGGGTCTGTCTAAAGTATGAGATCATCAACTGAAAAAAGAAAATAGAAGTATGGGAGTTTAGAAGGGAAGAGGAGGTATGAAATAGCCTAACACAATAGTTAATGTAATAGTTACAGGCTATGAACCTATATGTTCAACCATTTGAAACTGACATTAGTCCTTGTTTATTGATAAAAAACAGCAGTTTCATGTGGTTTGGTCCAATACTTGAGAAATGTGGTAAACTTTCATTAGTTTGGGATCCCCCTAACTCAACATTTGTTTCCCAGAAGGTGATGTTTTGGAATCATTAAAAAACATAAATGATGCAAAGGGAAGTCATGTTGGGGGAAGTGTTTAAAGTACTTACGATTCATTCTCAACTCTGAATGTTAATTAGGAGCTTTTAGTGATGCTGAGCTCTCAGGATCCAGTGGTAACACAGATAGATGCAGTTTCTGCTTTCATAAAACTATAGTGGGCAAGGCAGACACCAACTCCCCCTGTGACGAGGGCCACGGCAGAGGTGCAGGGTGGCATCATAGCATTCCTGAGAAGCATCTTATCTGGGGAGGGTAGAGTCGGGGCTGGGTTCTCATAGTGTTTTATTTTAAAAAACCAAACCTGGAAGATGCAAAACAGGCCAGTAGGAGATGGAGGAAGACACTTCCAGGCAGAAGGTGTAGATGAGAACAGGCATCAGAAAACTGAAGAAGTGGAATCATTTCAGAAATGTGTGCTTGAAAACGGGACTGGAGAGGGGATTTGGGACCAAATCATGAAAAGCCTTGTCAGTTCTTGATGTAAACCTTTTGGATCCTATCCCAAGCATCACAGGAAGCCTTAGAAGGATTCTTAAGATGTCTTCCCTGGTAGCTCAGCTGGTAAAGAATCCACCTGTCATGAAGGATAACATGGTATTTTATTTTGTAAGCATGCTTGCAGCATCCTTTAAAGTGTAATCACTAATATCAAATAAAATTTTGCGTGTTTTTTTCTAAGAGACTTGGAAAAAGCCGCCTCATTTATCAATACTACTTAAATGCTAGGAATTAAAATGTTATCTTTTAAAATCGTTATCCAGATGATTATGCCTTCCTTCCTCTTAGTATAAATCACTTTCTAGCTCAAAATAGTCTTTTTTTCCCTAAACCATAGTGAATAATTTAAAAAGTAGAATTGTATTTTTACTGTTCTAAGACTTCTTTTGCTGTTATTTAAGAAATAGTCCTGCCTTTCTTCAAGTAGAAAATACAATGATTCATAAACTATTCAATTTGTACTGGTAGAAGAGGTAGAAAGACTGGAAAGAGACCTGGAGAAGAAGATGATGGAAACTGAAGAGCTTAAAAGCAAACAAGCACAGTTCCTTGAAGAAATTAAAAATCAAGATAAATTGAACAGATCATTAAAAGAGGAGGCTGTGCTACAGAAGCAGAGCTGTGAGGAGCTCGAGAGTAACCTCAACACGAAAAATGAGCTGGTAAGTCCGTGTTTTACATCGCCGTGACTGTATTCTCTTGAAATAGAAAATTCTCTGTTCTTAGGGCTGGAAACACAACTTCCTGGCCGTAGAACGGGGAGGATGTGGTTTAACGGAAACAGCGTGCTGCAGTCCTGACGCGTCGCAGTTGGCTGCGCGCTGCGTGGTACGGCTGCCCAGAAGACGCGTGCTGTCTGCGACTGTGCCCGGAGCCTGGTAGTCAAAGGGCTGTTTCATGGAAGAGGCGCTGGAGTTACTGATGAAGCTCCCACGAGATAAAATTAAATGGCAAATAGTATTATATGGAAGCAGGTTTTCATTTGGTAACGAAGAGGAAGTCTAATAGCTGTCTTGAGATAAAATGTGATGACTCTGGATTGTGTTCCTCTCATTGAAACAGGCATGTACTCAGGGTTTAGGAAAAACATTAAAAAAAAAAAGTTAGGGAGATGACTAAAATCACCTTACAAGACTTTTTCAACCTAGAGAATCTGATCCTGTAAAATTATTAGGCTACTTTCCTTGAAGGAAAAAATAGCTGATGGTACTCTTTTCTTTTTTTTTCATTTGACAATTCTTTCTCTGATCTAAGCATAACTTTAGAGAACTATATTTCTCATATAATTAATAGAATCCTTTATACAGGTTTTTTTTTTTTTTTGGCATCCCTCTTTCAAAATTGGCATTCTGGCTTAATTACTTGATTTGTTGACAAGAATTCTGCCTAAACACTTATATTTTTAAACAAGGGGGCGGAAAAAGCATTCCCTTCTCTGTGTGGAGAGAGAAACTGTTGCTTGAAGTCTACACACCTGTTTCTTGAGCGCTTCTTTATCAGTGGGGACATGGTAAAAATCAGGACAGCTTCCCCAGCTCTGTTAGCCAAACATTCATAACGTTTGTGGCTTTCTTCACATGCCTTTTATTCGAAGGTAGTTTCAGGTGTGCCTGCCGTATTCTGAAGGCACATTATATATGATGTTAATAATTCAGTGATTGTCAATGGTCTTATACATGCATCTGTTGCACTCCTTTCCAGAATAGAATGGATTGATGAGTAATTAAGTCGTTGAAGACGTATTACAGTCAGTTTTATTTTAGCAGTGAACTCTTTGTGCCGTCAATTCATGTCTGTATTTAAAATACAAAAAACAGTACTTACTGTGGTAAGGTTTTGATATCACATGACATTGGTGAACATTTAATGAATTTTCCTGAGTTACTGATCTTTTTTGGTAATATAAAATTCACTTTTATTACTAAGATAAAGGAAGATTTTAATTTCCATATGCTGAGATTTTCCATGCATGTTAGTCAACCTGTTGGAAACCTTGGCAAAGTATTGTATTTATTTATTTATTTATTTTTAATTGAAGGATAATTGCTTTCCATATTGTGTTGGTCTCTGCCAAGCATCAACATGACCCAGCCATGGGTCTACCCACGTCCCTCCCGTTTGTGCTCTATATCTGTGTGCTATCCCAAAATTATGAGTTCTTGCACTTACCTAGTTTTCTCTTTTGTTTGTTTATAATGTTGCTATGTTTGTGCTGTAAATAAATGTTTTGTAAGTCATCAACAGTTTTTGCTGTTTCTTTTCTGTAACTGTTTTTGGTTAGAAGGCAGACTGTGCTGTTCTTTAAGTCTTTATGTTATTTTTATCATTAACTATTTAAAATACATTATACACAAAGTTAATATGTTTATTATAACAAATTCAGACAACACAAATGTATACAGTGGAAAATGAAGATTTCATTCTTTCCTATCCCATTCTTTGGAGGTGAATATGTATCCATTTTGTTTTCTATGCTTATGCAATATATATTAATTATACATGTAATTGAATATACATACACATATATATACCTTTGAATGTTTTCTGACTTAAAAAGGATCTTACTGTATATTTTTTAAAATTCTGCCTCTTATTTTTTATAAAAATAAGAGTATATCATTGGACAGCTCTCCCAAACTACATGCACATGTACTTGTGTGCACACATACACGCACACACGGAAGTTCTCTTTCTGTTCAGTCTGTATTGTGTTCCGTTATGTGGATTTTGCGTAATTTATTCAGTCTACTGAATATTTAGGTTGCTGCCACTTTTTTGTTATTAGGAACAGAACTGTAGATAAAATCTTATTTAAAAAAAATCTTTATGCCTTATACATTCATACTAGTAATTCCTTAGCATAATCTCTGTAAGTTTAAAATTTTTTAATTTTGATAAATATTAATGCACCCCTCAAAAAGCTTATAATTGCTTCACACTTCTATAGGAATGGGTAAAGGAACCCAATCAGTTGATATTATTCAGTTGATATAATTCAGTTGATATTATTTTGAACTTGTAAATAGGGTAGAAAAAAAATAGAATCTCACTGCTTTAATTTCACAATGTTTTTAGTTATTGAAGTACTGCATATATGTTTATTAGCTATTTTATATTTCTTCTTTAAATTCATCTTGTTTTACTTGTTATTTTATGATTCCAAAGAACTGTTCTATGTTTTAAAAAAAGAATTCTGTGTCTTATTTTAAGAACCTACATTTGAAAAACAGTTTCCATTATCTTATGCAGAATGTCTGGTGGTAATATCATCTATAGCTGTAAAATATTCTAGTTTCATAAAGTAATTCCTCATGTAGTATACAGATTAACTTCTAAGTGAAACATCATAGCGTTGAAGGAAAACTTGGTGGTCATTTAACCTGTAATGGTCCTTCTCTCCTGCCACCAACAAATAATTAACTTTAATATTAATATTTCTCGTTGTCTTTTTCAAGTTATTTAAGTTATTTAACTCTTGTTGTTTCCTCAGTTTTAAAATGAGGACTATTTACCTGCCCTATGACTAAGTGAGGTTATGAATCTGAAAATGATTTAAAAGGAACTAAATTAAGTAATATGGTAGTAAATTTGAAACTCATAGGTAGGATAATGATAAAATGCGTCCATATAAAAATAATGCAGGTGTTAGTAAACATATCTTCCTAAGGTAAGCTGTCAGTAAAGAGCAACTTACGTTGTCACAGCCTCATTCTCTAGAATTCTCCAGGTGACGCTGTCTGTCTGCTTCTTCCTCCTTTTAGCCCTTGTCTCGGTTTCTTGCAGACCCTTGTCTGCCGATTCTTTATTCTTCCTTAAAGGTAGTTTGTTCAGGGCTGAATTGTACACTGTTTTTCATGGTTTGCATGATAACTTGTGTTAATATACTTACGTCCATTTTAAGTTTTGAAACTGGCTTGCCTTTTGAGAAATGTGCTTGTGTGTGTACATATTTTTTTTTAATGAATGTATACATAGGAGAGTGAGTATGAATGTGGGGGAAAGAATTTGTATTATTTTTCCTACTGGTAAATATGTTAATTTCAGTCAACTCTTGATTATCCACAACTGATACTGTGACTAGCCTACTTTCCAGGGCCTTAGACTCCCAGCTGTTCTCATTTATGCATTTCTTCAATGGACATTTACTGAGTGCTTACTCTATGCTAAGCCTACTGCTGTAAAAGACACAGAGCACAGAGTATTTACTGGTAAAGTTGGCCCTCGAACAACATGGGGGCTAACCCACGTATAACTTTTAGTTGACCCTCAGTATCCTTAGTTTCTTGGTATCCGCGGATTCAGCCAACCACTAACTGTCTAGTCCTACAGTAAATACTATTGGAAAATACGTGTAAGTGGACCTGCTCAGTCAAACCCACATTGTTCAAAGGTCAGACTGTATTTGCCTGCAGAGGCCAATTCATGTATCCTCCATGGTTCAGTCATATTTGTTTTTCCCCACTGCCACCAAAGAAGGCAATGGCAACCCACTGCAGTATTCTTGCCTGGAAAATCCCATGAACAGAGGAGCCTAGCAGGCTACAGTTTATGGGGTCGCAGAATCAGACACAACTGGGCAACTCAGCACACTGCCGCTGATCTTTGAGGAGAAGAGCCCAAGAGTCGTTGACACTGTGGGTTGTGAGTTGCTTTCTTGAGACTAGGGACTCGTGAGCACTGGTGAAAGCATCTGTGTGGGTGATGTGCTTGGCACCCACAGCAGGACACAGAAGGCAGTGTAGTATAACAGAGTTAGATTTGAAATCAGGAGACTTGGAATTGAGCTCTGCCTCTTCTGCTACCAGCCGGGCAACTTATTTAACCTCTCTGTGCAGCTCCGTCATCTCATAGGGTGGTGGTGAAGATTTAGTGAGATAGCACATGCCAGATGCTTAGCGCAGAGTCTCGCATACTGTGAGTTCTCAGTCAGGATGGCCTGTTATCCACGGTAGCCTTTCTTCCCCTCAGGTGGATAGTCAGGAGATGACTGAAAGCTAAATCATGCACGACTTTGATTTCGTGGGCCTTATAAAATGTTTTGTTTATGTTTTACTCTCTTCAGCTTGTGTTTTTGTATGAAAGAAATTTTTCTGCATGCATATTTTTTGTCTAGTGTCTTCTATTGGATGCTGGGGGCAATGAAAAAGCAGAAATCACTTAGTGGACCTTTGAAATGAATCAAGAATTGGTTTAATAGAAAGGGAGCTGGTACTGGTAGTTAATAAAATATTTAATTTCTACCACTATTTAACGTCTGACAAGTCAGTTAACCAATCTGGGATTCAGTTTCTTTTTTAAATTTATTTATTTTAAATGAAACAAAGATGAGTGTTTTTAATGATAAAAGGTACAATTCACAAAGAAGATATCATAAACCATTGGACACCTTAACAGCAAAGAAACAAAGATATATAAAGCAAAAGTCAGAAAAAATATAAGGGAAAAGAAAAAATACATAATCATATTGATACATTTCTCTGAGAATATTTTATCAAGTGCAGAAAAAATAAGAATAGGAGCATCTTAAGTGATGTCATTAATAATTTAAATATAGTAGATTTATATTTAACTACTCTATATTAATCATATCCTACACAAATATATTTAAAATTTTTTATCTCATGCATTGTTATTAGATGTCCATAGGACATGTAGAAAAACTGGCAAAAAGATAAGCATTACTAAATTTCAAAAAGTAGAATTCTTTTTTTGTGTGTGTGATTCAGTTATATATATATGTGTGTGTGATTCTGTAACACACATATATATGTGTTATTTTAAAATTTATTTTCCATATTAGGTCATTACACGGTATTTACTGTAGTTCCCTGTGCTGTATAGTAAACCTTTGTCGCTTGTTGCATATTGTTTTAAATTAGAAATATAGCATTCTATTCATACTGTCAAATGTGGAATCAAAACGTCATAAATTTTTTAGTTAGGCAAGAATTCATAAGTTTTCTAAAATATATATATTATTCATATATTTATATATATGTATGTACAAAAGCTTTTCTATTATGCTTGATAAAGTCTGCTACTGCTAAGTCACTTCAGTCGTGTCCGACTCTGTGTGACCCCATAGACGGCAGCCCACCAGGCTCCCCTGTCCCTGGGATTCTCCAGGCAAGAACACTGGAGTGGGTTGCCACTTCCTTCTCCAATGCAGGAAAGTGAAAAGTGAAAGTGAAGTCGCTCAGTCGTGTCCGACTCCTAGCGACCCCATGGACTGCAGCCCACTAGACTCCTCCGTCCGTGGGATTTGCCAGGCAAGAGTACTGGAGTGGGGTGCCATTGCCTTCTCCCTTGATAAAGTCTTGAGAACATCCAAAAAAAAAAAAAAATGGAGAAATTGAAAAACATAAACTAAATGAAATGGGAACACTGAATATGAAATAGAAAGAGTGAAACAAACTAGATAAAAGTAAAAGATCCTCATATAGTCCAGTTGTTTTTAAACATGGCTGGCATTAGAAACAAATCTGGAGCTCTGGCAAAAAAAAAAAAAAAAGGCAATACTTGGGCATTTGTAGTTTATTTATAAATTCAGAAGATTAGATGATTTGTTTTCTTTTAGCTCCTAAAATTTCCAAGAATAACTAAAAAGTTGTAGTAGAGTAGGATTACTTTATTAAAAATTTAATAATATCACATATTTGGATCTGATTGAGCTTATTTATATCCCTTATCCTCTATTACAAAAATAATGTTCTGAACACTTAAAACCAAGATGTTGTTAGCCAAAATATGACAGCAAGAGCAGCACAACAGTTAAAACCAATTTCCTATTTTCATCCTTCTCACTCCTTCTAATTTCTTTTTAATTAATGTCTAATATCACGCCTATCCATGAGGCTATCGTAAATAAATTAAGTGAATTAGTACCAATTATTGGAAAAATCAGGAAGCAGATCCTTGGTAGACTAGTTACTTAAAAATAATTGATAAGAATTATTTTCACATTTGGATTAAACAAATTTAAATGATTTTTTAAAAAACTTTTCATTGTATCCTAAAATAACATAATGAACTTCAAAGGTCTCTTATGTGATCTCTTATGAAATGATAGTTTTGTATTTCATTTTTTATAATACTTTAGAATTAAGATAAAATGCTCTTAGTGTTCTGTGTGCTGTGGGATTTTTTGAAATCAAATCATTGGTTATGATCAGAACTTGCCACACCAGTCTACCTTTATACTAACTTATTGAATCTGTGTGTTGTTTCTTATCAAATTGGGCCAACAGCTAAGACAGAAGACCATGGAACTAACGCGAGCGTGTCAAAAACAGTATGAACTGGAACAGGAGTTGGCTTTTTATAAAATCGATGCTAAATTTGAGCCACTGAATTATTATCCCTCAGAGGTGAGTTATTTTAATTTTGTAGTAATCCAAATTAAAGTCAGGATAGAAGGGGGCAGGGGAGGGCAGGGTAGTGGTGATGTTTAAAAAAATTTATTGTTAATCACATTCTTGTTATGAGGATATCAGCAGAGTAAATGTATTTTGGTTCAATCTGTGAATGATCTAGCTCAGTGAGATAGAGCAGTGTCCATAAGAGTTTAAAAGCCCCAAAAGGATATTTGCCCACATCCATATTTGTAACCTGGAGCAACCTTCTAATCCTCAGTTACCTCACTCAAAAGTGTAGTTTGATCCACTTCCTTAAATCCAAACTTCCAGGAAAACTGCACTGCCTGCTTCGGTGTCCATGGCACAGTCATCTCCCTGTACTGTTTGTTCAGGAGTCACTGGGTTCACTATTCATCGGTCATTATTTATACAAATATCGTGAATGTCACTGCAATCGACAGCCATTTAACTTCCAAGATCCAGTGATTCCAATCAATATCATGTATCATTTAGTAAAAGTTCAGTAATTAAAATTTATTAGACTGAGATTTTACTTATATGCCAGCCAAGAAACCAAAATACAACACCTAGACTTCTGATTTGAGAGATTCAGCAGTACTTTAAAAAAGCACATATCTGTAGGTACTTCCATAATCAATCAATCCAGCTCACTCTTCAGGGATAGGAAGAGGAATCTTTTTGAGACCATTTTTTTTGTTCTAGTTCCTTTTTAGTATTAAGAATACGATACAAGAATTTTATATATAATTATATGTATTTTTTTAACTTCTGTATATGCAAGATTAGTATTTAAACAATCCTGGGCTGTATTCTTCACTAATAACACGAAAAATGTCACTTGACTGCATAGCGGTTACTTACTAAAGCATAAGCTCTGTTCATCTTGTTTTTAGTATGTTGACGTTGATAAAGCCCCAGATGAAAGCCCTTACATTGGCAAGTCCAGATACAAGAGAAATATGTTCGCCACAGAGAGTTACATTGTGGATAATGCCCAGCCAGTTGAGATCAAGAGGATGGAGCCAGAGGAAGGGGAGCAACTTAGAAACGAGCATGTGAGCTTGAAAGCCCATATGCCACTGGACACGGAGCTGGAAGACAAAGAGAACAAAATAAGTACAGGTTAAAACAAGTTACTTTGAATACTTTAAATATGTAAAAAGACTGAATATATATGCTGATTTTTTAAATTCTTCTAGTTAAACATGATGAAGATATTTATTATGATGGCGTTTACCTGAGAAGTTTAAAACAAAAGTAGTGATTCATTGAGCAGGTTATTTTTTAATCATTCCTGTTACAAGGGAGAATTATAATCTGACCATAATTTGGCAACATGTCCAGGGGCTCCAAGAATGCTTAAATCTGGTTGTCGTGACAACAGATTCTTCTTACCATTGGACCTGCACATTCAAAAGCACGTTTAGTAATGACTGAAGCAAGTACGGTTATTGATTCCTATACATGGTGCTAAAACCTGAAGCAGTGCTTTGGGGAAGCCAGATCAGTGTACTCTTCCTAGGCTTGGGTCTAAGGCTGCCTTCTGACTCTTCCTGACCTGACCACACCCCACCTCCTCAGTTGCCTCCCAAATCGTGTTACTCAAGGCATCTTACCACGTCCTGGCAAGTCATAAAGAGAAAGAGGTCAACCCAAGGGGACCTTAGAGACCTTCCAAGTGGCAGACTTTGAATGCACTTACCACTTAGCTGTATGCATATGAAGGAATTAGAAAGCAGTCTTGAGTTCATGCATCTATCTCACTGGTAATCATGGCCCATTGTGGGGATCTCAGTCAGTGAGATTAGTGGTCCATCTTCCCTTGGTTGGCAGCTAAATGGAAAAACTCAGAAGGCCAATAGAGGTTGACCTGGAGACAGGAAAAAAGGGCTGGCTGTCCATGTCTGCATATACTATATTCAAGGCTCTGGAAGGGAAAAGCAAAACTAAATCAGATATATGTACTGACTAGCTTCAAGGGGCTCATAGTTTTACAGGAGATGGGGAAGGAGGAAGGGAGAGATAAATTAGAAATTTGAGGTAGAAAATCATTGATTTGTAAGTGCATATTTTCAAGTAAAATCCTTAGTCCCTCAAAAGTTCCTTAATTTTGGGACTATCAAGTAATGCCCCTTTTATGTTAATAATTTTACAGGTAAATGGATCAATAGCTCTATGTCATATTATGAAACTATTCTATAGATTAATAGAGAGGAAAACCATCATAAGCAATTACTTTTTTATTCATGTGATGTATAATTACAGAATTGGGGTAGGGGAAGTTATTGCTAAGAAAAAGGTAGAAATTTGAGAATTAAATATTTTTCTTGTGTGTGTCTGTGTGCGTGGTTTTTAAATTTGTAGCACAAGCTCGACTATCAGAACTGCATGATGAAATAGAAAAGGCAGAACAACAAATTTTAAGAGCCACTGAAGAATTTAAACAACTGGAAGAAGCAGTACAACTTAAAAAGGTAGGTAAAAGTAAAGCTGTATTGCTAAGAGGAAATGCCAAGAATGAAATGTGCTTCCCTCTTCATAAATGTGTAAAGACTGTCTTCAAACAGTCTTTAAATCAGTGCTGCCTATTTAATTGTGGAATAACAAATTTCGAGTCAGACATGGTTCTAGCATTTTCCAATTTCATTTCCTACCATTCAGGATGACATCCTATTAGCATTTTATAGAGTGTACATGTATACATTACTTTTATATAAAAAAGATACATTCCATTTACTCTATTATGAAAGTGTCTAATTTATTAAGGGAAGCTGCTTCCTAATATCTTTCTTAATTTAATTAAACAGTCCCCACCATTAAGATCCTGGGACCTAGATTAAGAGCCAGAAGACATCTCTGTAATAACATTATTAAACACAGGTGGCAAAAATATAAGTGATATAAAATGCAGTATATAAAAAAGATGATGTTTATAAAGAAGAAGTAAACAGCTCAAAACCTGTGACGTAGTTGAATAGGAAGAAAGTTCAAAAAAGGAAGTATTCTGACATTTTAGTTTTTAAGTATGTAAAAGGTTTTAATTATTTGCAACTTCTAAAAATCAGTATTGCAAAATTATGATGGTAACTGTATTCACACCATAGTAAGTAGAAAAGAACATGAAGTCCAAGTTATATATTCTTTTAAAAAGATGCCCTGTGTTGCTACTTCCAGACTGTTGAGTAACCAGAAACTGAGTCGGGTTTGTGTGGCAGTTGCTGATTGGCTGCGCCCTGAGTAATGAACAGCTGTGTTCCCCCCACAGGGACAGGAAGTAGGCAACAGATAGTAAAAATGAGTTTAGAAGACATGTGTAGATAAACAGCACAGGTTGTAGGGAGGGAAAAACGAAAATTAGGAGAAACGATAAAAAGTTTGTAGAGTGTGGCAGCCCACAGAGGCCTCACTGAGGGGGCGACACTTAGGCTGAGAAAGGATGACAGGTAGCCAGTGAGGCCTTCCAGGCAGAGGTGACAGAGTGTGCAAAAGGCTTCAGACTGAAGAGTCCTCTGCAGAGTGAGGGAGAGTGCAGTGGCAGATGAGGTTAAAGCTCATGCCAGGCATCATAGACCACTTTAAGGGGTACAAGTTTTATCCTGAATGGAATAGGAAACCTGTCAGGGACTTTAGGTGGTAGAGTGGCTGATCTTATTTGTATTTTTATAAGGTCACTCTCCTACTTGATGAGAGTGAAGCGGGCTGAGAGAGGTGGGAAGAATGGAGGTGTGTACATTGGTTTGGAGGCTGTTGTCTAGTACAGGCAAGATATGATAACGGCTCGGACTACAAAGGTGATGGTAGTCATGGAGAGAAAGGAGATTAGGTGAAAATCTGGCAGGAGAAATGATGGGAGTTAAAGAAGGATTGAAAGTGGGAGATGAGGCGGACAGAGCTGTCAAGAATAGTTTATAAGAATTTACAATTTATAAGAATAATTAAATAAGAATGTTTTAAAACAGCACTGGCCAAAGCTTTATATAGATAAATTGATAGAAGTAAAAAATGTACAAAATATTTAATAGATCCTTATAAAATGTACTTAGGAAAAAAAATAGCTATTTTGTGAGTTATTTAAATATTTTTAAAATATTTATATTTTTAAATATAATAAAGCCTTATAATAAAGGCTTTTCATTACACTGTCAGTTAGTTTTATATTCTAATACAAGGGTAAGTGTTGTATAAAGTCAACTACCATTAAGGCTATGGTTATTATTATTAATAATTTATGTTATTTGTACTAGAATGAAAAATCTCATTACTACCTGCATTTATTTTTTCATATGCTCTTATAAAATGCTCTTATAAAATAAACATTTTTACATGTAATAAAGATAAAAGTATACGATATCGTGGATTGCCTAGATAACTCTTACATTTTACTTTTACTAAAAAAATCTGGCAGAGCATATGATTATACTTTTTAAAATTGTACTAGTTGTTTTCTGTAAATTTGAAAATCAGCGTTTCTGTCCTTTGCTAATTGTGTATTGGGGTGTGGGGGGAACTAGATTTCAGAAGCAGAGAAAGACTTTCTTCTCAAGCAGCTGAGTGGCAGGATACAGCTTCTAAATAAATTACGCCAGGAAGCTCTTGATCTAGAAGTGCAGATGGAAAAGCAAAGAGGAGAAATTGCTGAAAAGCAGGAGGAGATCAAGGACCTCCAAAGAGTTATTGATAGTCTGGATTCCAAAGACCCAAAACATGTAAGTAAATGAAGAGAGCTCTGGCTTGTTCTGTGGGAGTGAGAATATCATTTTTCTGTTAATAGATATTATGTCTCGTCATTTTTGGCCTCAGAGTCCTTTCTGAAGACCTCTTGCTTTGGTGCACAAATGTGAGCGACGTGTTTATGTGTGTGTATATATAACACGTGTGTATATACATATTGTTTGTTGTTTGTATTTAGTCACTAAGTCATATCCGACTGCTGCGCGACCCAGCTGTAACCTGCCAGGCTCCTCTGGGATTTCCCAGGCGAGAATACTGGAATGGGTTGCCATTTTCTTCTCCGGGGAATCTTCCCAATGCGGAGATCGAACCTGATCTCCTGCACTGCAGGCGGATATTTTACCACTGAGACACTGGGAAGCCCACATGATAAATTAGAGACTTTAAATAATATATAATATGGCCTATAATATCTTCCCTTATCACATTTATTTGCTCAAAAGTCGACCACCCCATGTAAGGCCCCTGAGGACAGGAACTGTATCCCCGGGGCCAATCCTATGTTTAGAATGATTGCATTAAGGAAAATAGCCACGAACAGGCGTATAGGTACTACCCAAAGCTCCTTTTCTCCCTGTTTGAGTTCTGTGACCTGTGAGTATAATTAGACCCTGCTGCTGCTAAGTCACTTCATGCGTGTCCGACACTGTACGACCCCATAGACAGCAGCCCACCAGGCTCCCCCGTCTCTGGGATTCTCCAGGCAAGAGCACTGGAGTGGTGTGCCATCACCTTCTCCGAATTAGACCCTAGATTGTCTATTGCTTTCAACAGACACCTGAGATGGTCTTGGCATACAGGGAGTCTAATACACACTGGATGTCTGTAAAGCATTACATATAGAAAGAGGTTAAATGACAAGTAGGAAAGGCATGCAAGTTTGGAAGGTAGTCAAAATCAATGTGTTAGTGGAGATGAAGCCTGCAGGCTGGATTTTAAGACTCCTGAAGTTTAGTTCTAGGGTTGTAGCTTTAGTCTGAGTACCAGAGGATGTCTCTTTTTAATTCATTTATCCAGAAGGAGCATCTTTTTTCTAGTTTGCACAAAGTTACCTTATTGGCTAGTGTCTGGCACCCCATTTTATTGCTGCAGAATGTGAACATTTTAGCAAGAGGGAAAGAATCAAGCATGGTATTGTGCATATTTTTCTACAGATATAGACTAACTTTTATTATCTAATCAGATGAAGTATTTTTCTGAATTGCAAATAGAATTTAAAAGTAAAAGCTTGAGAGATCAGAAAGCAGTAAGTGAGATATGATGAGAAACATGTATTAAGTGACAATGATGTGTCTTGCATTGGACTTGGTTTTAGGCATATACTGTGAGGAACTTTATTTTATTACAGCATCCATATGAGATTGGTGACTTTTTAACTTGCATAAGATTAAAAAAAGCGGGGGGGGACTTCCCTAGCTGCTCAGTGAATAAAAAAAAATCTGCCTGCTAATGCAGGCAATGTGGGTTCCATCCCTGGGTCGGGAAGATCCCCTAGAGAAGGAAATGGCAACCCACTCCAGTATTCTTGCCTGGAAAATTCCACGGACAGAGGAGTCTGGCAGGCTACATACAGTCCATGGGGTCACAAAAGAATCAGACTCAACTTAGAGACTGAATAACAACAAATAAGATAAAAATATGATTTAGAAAGATTAAATGATTTCCCAGGTCTCCCTTTTAGGAAGAGGCAGCCCATGCTTATGCTATTAGATGACTTTCTGCTCACAAAGGAGTTACAAATCTAAAGAGATTAATTACTTTTAAAATTAGCTCAGTGCCAAGCCTAATCAAGTTTTCAACAAACGTAAGCATTTAACTAGTTTTCAGAAACAAAAGATACTATGTGAAAATCAAATCCCCTTTTAGTTAGAGAAAACGCTTCACAGCTAGCTAGAAGCAGAAGTATCAGAGGAACAAGGGACAAACGGAATGAGGGGAGATTTGTATCCCTGTTCACTATCTAGCTTTGCCCTGTGGAAGCAAAAGGTACCGGTACCCCTAGAGGGAATCCGCCTGTAGTAATCTGTTGCAGAGGTTTTCGTGATTGGCCTGGGGCAGCTTCCTGTGTTGTGATTTAAAGCGTGGAGGGTGGGGCCTGCTTGCAGAGGCTGCTTGCGATTGGACGGGCTGGGTTGCCGCTCAGTCTCCGCCAGGAATGTGGTTTGAAGTGCTGGGAGGTTAGAGGCTCGGAGGCGCTTACAAAAATGTGGCTGTCAGAGAGGGAAGTGCACATGAGTTTCAAGGCAACATTAGAAAGCGTTCCGCTCACAGCTTCTCTGTTCTCAACGGCTCAGTTTTAACAGGACACATTCTAAGTTAAGGTATGATCATTTTCTCTCTCTGTGTACAAAGGACTTAGACAGGAGGAGGAGTCAGAGATGTAAGTTCCTGTTTTTACAATACCTCTATTGTGAGCTCCACCGTAGTGAAAATCGCTGAATATACTTTTGCTCCCAGGTGTTTAATGCAGATCATTGACGTATTGAACTAATTTTTTGTCCTGCATGTAGAGATTTCAGTAGAAGTTTTAATGGTGAATTTTTAAGATTTGTTGATATAGATATGAGGGCAGAAGATTTTAAAAATTCACTCTGAGCCACAAAAATCCTAAATTTACTTAGAATTTAAGCTTTTATCTTTAGTTACCTTTTGAGAAAGATTTCAGGAAGAGTAGGAGGAGTTTTGAAAATCCCACTGAGTCAAGCTGGCTCTCATCTGTTCTTCAGAAATGAGGGGACTTTCTTGTCTTTGGAGGCAACAGCGTGTAAAATTGGGAACTGTTGTTTTGTAGTCAGATTACAGTCTTAGACTTGAGAAGAATGGAGTTTGTTACTCAGATGGATATAGTTCTTTCTCCTGATAACTTTCTCTTGAGTTATTTTTGTTCTGTTCCTCTGGTCCTGTGGGGGCAAGCTAGAGCTGTGCGGGTGTGAGTGGGAGGACACAGGTTCTCTGGGGAATTGTTTTGTCTCCACATGAACAGTTGCTTGAGGAGACCTGGGCGAATCATGTGGTGGACCTGAGACTCAGTTCTCATGCGTGAAAGAGAGTTAGACTAGATCATTGGTTCTCAGTTTTTTATCCCAGCACACCTGAGAAATACAATCCAATCCTTTCAGTTAACAGTAGCTCCCTAAAGCAATGACTGTCAAGGTACATGTGGGTGTGTGAAAGCTCTTTTTGTACCAGGAATATATGTAGTGGATGGAGGAGAAGGGAGTGCCTCCATAGGGCCCTCCATCTTGAGGATCACTGGCCTAAATGGTCTTTGAGGCCTCTCTCAACTCCCAGTTTATAGAACTTAAAAGCAAAATGTTTCTTTGTATAAAGAATTGAAAATAAAATTGAATTCTAAGGAAGTATTTATTCCATGTCTCTATCTCCCCCAAAATATTATAAAAACATTACTTTGCCGACAGAGATCCATCTGGTCAAAGCTGTGGTTTTTCCTGTAGTCATGTATAGATGTGAGAGTTGGACCATAAAGAACACTGAGTGCCAAAGAATTGATGCTTTTGAACTATAGAGTTGGAGAAGACTCTTGAGAGTCCCTTCAACTTCAAGGAGATCAAACCAGTCAATCCTAAAGGAAATCAGTCCTGAATATTCATTGGAAGGACTGATCCTGAAGCTGAAGCTCCAGTACTTTGGCCACCTGATGCAAAGAGCTGATTCGTTGGAAAAGACCTTGATGCTGGGAAAGATTAAAGACAGGAGGAGAAGGGACGACAGAGAACAAGATGGTTGGCATCACTGACTCAATGGACATGAGTCTGAGCAAGCTCCAGGGGTTGGTGATGGACAGGGAGGCCTGGCGTGCTGCAGTCCACGGGGTCGCAAAGAAAAGTGCTCATGTGGAAACAACACAGTGTCTGACACAAAACAGATGCAAACTGTTACATTTTCTTTTCCATTCTTCCTTAGAAATGTTATTAACGATTATTATCTTTATAAACATTCAAAGAATTTTGATTTTTTTTTTCAATTTAGTGCCATATGAAGGCTCAGAAAAGGGGTAAAGAACAACAGTTTGACATTATGAACAAGCAATACAAACAGCTTGAGAGCCGTTTGGACGAGATACTTTCTAGAATTGCTAAAGAAACTGAAGAGATTAAGGACCTTGAACAACAGCTTACTGAAGGTGAGAATTCTAAGCATGATTTGAGGTGTACCGGTTTCAGTGTTAGTAAAAGACAAATGACAGGCGTTAATCCACATATTAGCTGAATATGCTTCAGCTGTTAGTGCTAGTATTTAATAGGGAAATACTTACAGAGTTCTCAAAAATGTTTAATAAAGGTAAACATTTTTATTTTGGTTTTCTTGGGTTGATGTCCTACTGAGTCAGGTCACTATGGCAGGAAGTCCGTAAGTGATCATGATAAACACTGGCACGTGATTGTCTTCTTCTAAGGCATAAAATCCTTGTCACTTATCCCTGCTATCAAGCACTCAGTGTCTGGTTATAAGGAGAGTGCAGAAAGAATTTTTGAATCTATTTTTGCAATGCAAATTTAAATTGTGACATTGCCAAAATAGAGGAAGAGGAAGATACTAGACCGTAGTGATAAGAACCTTGGCTTGGTGTAAAAAGATCCCAGTCCTTGTTTTGCCGTTATCAGCTGTGTGACCTGGGACAAGTTATTTTTGTCGTGATCATTAGTTTTGGAGAGGATTATATGAGAAAGTGTTCATAACGTGCCTGGACATAGTAGGTACCCAGTATGTGATTGGTGGTTGTTTTCTGAAGTCTTCAGGTTATAGGTTAATGTTGCTCATCTTGGATTTGACTTGGTTTTGTTTCATGTGTCCAGTAGTAAGATCTCAGTTTTGTTGCACATTCTTCATTATTTTATTTGGAAATTACTACTTTAAACTTTTTACAGCATGAATTAAGCATTTCATAAGCAATGCCAATGACTACACTATTTTTACTGTATACATGCTTGATAGTCCTGTTCCATGGGTAATAGGGGGAAGCTGCTACTGTATCTTAAATATGAAAACTAAGATAGTAGGAAATAATTGGAAGCTTAGAATTTCATTCTTAGCTAGTAACCAATAGCTAAGGAGTCTAAATGCAGTAATAATATATCCTGAAAGCATTTTCTTGTGTACATCATCACCTTCCCTTTCTCTGTCTTGCTTAGGCCAGATAGCAGCAAATGAAGCCCTGAAGAAGGACTTAGAAGGCGTCATCAGTGGGCTGCAGGAATACCTGGGGACTGTGAAGGGCCAGGCCGCGCAGGCCCAGAACGAGTGCAGAAGGCTGCAGGATGAGAAAGAGGCGCTGCTGCAGAGGTTGGCCGAGGTCCAGCAGGAAAGGGACCAGCTGGAAATAGTCACCTTAGATGCAGAAAATATGAGGAAGGTGTGCTTCGTTTCTTCTTGTCTGTTCTTAGCCTCAGAAGTAGGCGGTGTCCAGATGAAGTTAGTTAAGGGCGTTAGCGACGCTGCAGTTGTGAGTGACAGAGGTGGCAGTGGCTGTGCAGGGCTTTGGGCTTTTTTCCCCTTGTGATATGCTTGGAGTCATTTTTTTTTTTACTTTACTAAGAAAAGGAAGATTATTTTAGCAGAATTTCTATCCCTGCAAAGTACTGTGTTCAAATAACTTGAAAGGATAAGAAAGTGTAGCTTTTATAATTACTATATTAGATGTTCATATTTTATTATTTGTGCAGCAAAATTAAGTACAACATAATTTTTCTTATCCTTGTTGTTATTGCTTCGTAATGTTAGTGTTGTTTTACAGACAACAAGGCGGGCACAGCGTTGTAAATTAAACCCGTCCGCTCTTGCTTTGCTGACATTCATCCAGAGATTTCGTTTGCTTTGTTATTGCTTTGTAATGTTAGTGTTGTTTTACAGATAACAAGGCAGGCACAGCGTTGTAAATTAAACCCCTCCACGCTTGGTTTGCTGACGTTCATCCAGAGATTTCGTTTGCTTTGTCTTAGTTGTTCGGCAGACTTCATACTGCAAGAGAAGCCAGGTTCCCAGACCTCACCCCAGTAGGGATGTCTTTGGAAATTTGAATTAATGTGTTTTAATGTTATGAAATTTATCAGGCATATAAGAATATCAAAAATATTTAGCACCATGTACCAACAACTCAGCTTAAAAAATAAAACATACAGACATCCTTGAAGCCCTCTGTGTACTGCCTCCTAGAAGTAACGAAACCCTGAGTATGGTTATTATTTCCCTCTATATCTCTTCTTTTATTTTATGTGTGGCCATCTATAAAAATATGTAGTATTGTTTTGCATAGTTTTAGGATTTATATAAAAAGCACATCGTGTATTCTTTGGCCACTTCCTTTCTTCCTTCATGTTTATGTTTTTGAGAATTGTGCACATTGATGCATCTAGAGCTCTACTTTATTTTTTTTGATATATGTAACATCCCATTGTCTGTGCATACCGCAGAATTTATTGCTTATTCATCCTCTTCTTGGGGGATATTGAGATGGTTTCTAGTCTTTCGCTATTATGATACTGAGAGTGACATTCTTACATATATCCAGAGCATGGGGACTGTGCTCACAGGGGGCTGTGGGTCAAAGTGTGTGTGCCTCCCCCAGTTCACTAGACATTATCATATTACTGTCTGTAGTCATTCTGTGAACTTCTGTTCCCACCAGCAGTGTGAAGGCTACCATTACACCACATCCTTGCCATGACCTTACAGTTATCTAACTTTTATTTTGTAAGCCTTAATTTTGAAATAATTTCAAGCATACAGGAGAGTTGCAAGAATCACTCAGTGTAATTTCCATTCAGAGTCACCGATTAATACTTTACCACATTTGCTTTATCTCATATTTAATTTTACATGATTTTATGTACATTTTTATATTAATTTTTTTCCTAATCATGTTAGAATTAGTTGTAGGCAATCATGGTCTTTAGCTTTGAAATACTTCAGCATGTCTTTCCTAAGAACAAGGACATTTTCTAACGTAAGCACAGAATAAGGATCAAATTCAGGAAATATAATATTTTGCCAGACTTAGTGTTTGCCAGTCTGCTAGGTTTGAAATGATCTTTGTATTTTTTTACATTTACAGGACAGTTGAAAGAAGAGTTCATTGAGCTTCTGTGTGTTCTCCTAAATTAAACAAATAGTTTACCATATATATATATTTATATATATTTTGCTGGGTCATTTGAAAGTTGCAGGTGTTAAGACATCATCCCTTTAGTCCACATCTCTTTAAAACGAGGCTATTTTCTTCCATCACTATGATACCATTTTTACACCTAGAAAATCAGCAGCAGTTCCTTAATACTGTTTAATATCTGAGCCATTTTTTCTGTTGTTTATAGCTTGTGTGTGTGTGTGTAGAATCCAGCTAGTGGTTCTGAATGGCACCCCAGCGTCTAGATTCGTCTGATTGTTTCCTCACGCGTGGTTCAGCTTGTTCCTCTATGTTCTGTGCAAAATACTGTCTTGTTTTAACTACACTTCCCCCGAATTACTGCAGAAGTTAAGTACTTTTCATCTGTTTATTTGCCGTTCAGTTTTTGTCTTCAGTGAATTCCCTCTTCATATTCCTTGCCCATTTTTTTCTGTTGGATTGTCTGTCTTTTTCTTAATGATTTGTAGAAACTCTTTATATATTCTGGATATGAATTCTCTGTTGGTTATGTGTAGCATCTGCATCCCAGACAAGCGACCCCGGTGATTCAGATGCAGGGTGGTCTTTTATCACCCGCTGAGAAACTCTTCTAAGAAGTTCTCATCACAAGGTTCTCCTTTGTAATCCAGAGTAGTTTGGTCTAATTCTTCAAGATCCCAAATAAATAGATGAAAATTATAATGTTTAATCATAGAAAAATGGCCTAAAGTGGTCAGAACTGTGGCGTGCTAATCAGTGTGTACTACACGTGTCGACATGGGTTTACATTTCTCCATCATCCTTAATATTAGAGCGTGCTCGTCCCATCTCGCTGTCTGGTAAGTGAACATACTATGGTTTAATAGAAAGTCTGGGCTTTGGAGTCAGAATCCCAGTGCATATTCTGACTCATCGTTTTTTTAGCTGCACAGCCCGGTGCTGTTTACCTCGATGTTCATTCTCCACTTCCTCATCTGTAAATCGGGGATAATACTTTGCCTTACATAGTTACTCTGAGGGTATAGTGAAATAACGAATGTGAAAACGTTTATTCCCGTGTCTGAAGGAAAATAGGCCTTAAATTTTATCCTCTTTTTTTTTTTCTTCTTATGAATACATAAGACTCGTTTAAAGGATCACACATCTGGTTACTCTGAAAAACACGTTGTAGCTTGCTGATTTTTCTGATGACAGTCAGGGTTTTGTTTTCCAACCTGGATTCACACAGCCTGCGGCCTCCTCATATGGCTGGTGAATGCTCTCTGCGCCTGGGCAGCAGTGGCTGGCCAGCATTTGGTTTAAGTGCTCGGGTTACTTATAATGACTTGCAGATGCTTCAGCAGCACAATGAGGGTTCTGTACTTAAACATACACTGAATCTTTGCAGGAGCTTGCAGAGCTAGAAAGCGCCCTTGCAGAGCAGCATGAGGTGAACGCGTCCCTGCAGCAGACCCACGGAGACCTCAGTGCCTACGAGGCTGAGTTAGAGGCGCAGCTGAGGATGAGGGATGCCGAAGCCAGCCAGCTCAAGAAAGAGCTGGGAGAACTGGCAAGGCTCAGCCAGGTGAGTAAGAGCAGAAGCCGTGTAGAAACCAAGTAGCCTGGGCCTTAACATAACAGCTTTCCTTCATTTACTCTAATATTAAACACTTTTTAAGCCCACATGGACTGATGGGCTTCCCCAGTGGCTCAGTGGTAAAGTATCCACCCACAATGCAGGAGATGCAGGTTTGATCAAGCCCTGGGTTGAGAAGATCCCCTGGAGATGGAAGTGGCAACCCACTCCAGTGTTCTTGCCTGAGAAATCCTATAGACAGAGGACCCTGGCAGGCTACAGTCCATGGGGTCGCAGAAGAGTCAAACACAACTTAGCAACTGAACAACAGTGTGAAGTGATGAGAAGAGCACATGTTTGGAGTCAGACGGTCCAAGCCTAAGTATGACCCCTGTGTGAACATGGGCAAGTCACTTCATGGCTCTGCGCTTCTGACAGATACTGACCTCTTCTGTCATGTGGGTTATGGTGAGGATAAGTGAGACAATGGACAGGAAGCACTGACAGTTGGTGATCAGTAAATTCTAGTTTTTCTTTCTCAAACCAGCTCCAAGAGACCTCTTTTAAGTTGATATTACATTTTACTGTGCTGCTTTCTGTTTTGTTTGGGTG
The DNA here is from genome assembly GCF_000754665.1 of Bison bison bison. Taxonomy (NCBI): domain Eukaryota; kingdom Metazoa; phylum Chordata; class Mammalia; order Artiodactyla; family Bovidae; genus Bison; species Bison bison. The sequence continues at coordinate 2,526,927 of NW_011494838.1, read as the reverse complement.
AAACATCCGCTAGTTTAAATTATACCTTGAAAATTAGATAAATATTTATTCATCCAATAAACACTTATTGATTGGCCATTAAAGACCAGATGCCCTGGTTGCTGCAGAGAGCAGCACAGCCGTGGTTACACTGTCCTTGTGAAGTTGACAGTCCGGTAGGTGAAACAGGTGTTAGGGGGAGAAAGGGGCAGGGCCCTGTGCTAGGGGAGCGGTGGGCAGGGAAAACTGCCCGCGGTGATGGCGTTTCAGCCGAGACCCTGTGCTAGGGGAGCGGTGGGCAGGGAGACTGCCGCGGTGATGGCGTTTCAGCCGAGGCCCTGTGCTAGGGGAGCGGTGGGCAGGAGACTGCCGTGGTGATGGCGTTTCAGCCGAGACCTGGAAGGTGACTGGGTTTGGCCGTGCGGAGAGTGCAGGGGTGAGATGAGCAGAGGTTAGGGGTGTGCTCTCGGCAGAGAGGCGAGGAGAGAGCGCATAGTGCATTTGAAACGCTGAAAGTGTGCCTCCAGTATGCCAGGGACGAGGAGACGAGTAGGGAGTGAGAGTGAGAAATCAGGGCAGAGAGGCAGACGGTGACCAGTTATAGTATATTCTTGATCTCATTAAAATACAGTTTTGTTTAGCTTTTAGACAAATGGGTTGCATTTTCCACCAGGAGGCCCACTCAGACCTTCCACTGTATCTGCTGAAAATC
>NW_011494838.1:2512155-2526136 GCF_000754665.1 Bison bison bison | reverse complement strand
CTCTGGGTTCAGGACTCTGATTTTCCTTTAACTTGTGCTCAAAGCATTTTATCCTGCGTGTGAAAGCATCTGTTTAGACCGTCCGTCTCTCCTGCTAGACTCAGCACAGTGAATGCCCAGACTGTAGGTGCCTGTCCAGCACCCGCACCCGAGCAGGCTGATAGCTTCTCACTGGGTGAGAGTTAGGGAAGATAGTTGGAAACGGACACAGGAAGAGATGCTCAACACTGCTAATTATTAGAGAAATATGAATCAAAACTACAGTGAGGTACCACGTCACACTAGTCAGAATGCCCATCATCTACAAACAGTAAATGCTGGAGAGGGTGTGGAGAAAAGGGAGCCCTCCTACACTGCTGTGGGGAGTGTAAGTTGGTACAGCCACTGTGGAGAACAGTATGGAGGATTCTTAAAACCCTGAAAGCAGTTACTATATGATCCAGCAGTCCCACTCCTGGATCTATATCTGGGAAAGAGGAAAACTATTTGAAAAGATACATGCGTGCCAATCTTCACAGCAGCACTATTTATTGGTACAGTAACCAAGACTTGGGAGCGACTTAAATGTCTGTAAATAGATGAATGGATAAAGAAGATGCAGTGTGTGTGTGTAATATTACTTAGCCATAAAAGGGAATGAAATACCATTTGCAGTCAAGTGGAGAGGCCGAGAGATGATCATACTAAGTGAAGTAAATCAGAGAAAAGCAATTAGCATATATCACTTACATGAAGAATCTAAAAAAAATGATACAAATGAACTTATTTACAAAACAGAAATAGACTCATAGACATAGAAGACAAATTTATGTTTACCAAAGGGGAAAGGGAAGAGGAGAGCTAAATTGGGAATTAGGTATTAATATGTACATGCTACTGCATTTAAAATAGGCAAGCAAGGACCCACCCTGTAGCACAGGGAACTGTGTGCAGTGTCTTACAATAACCTGTAATGGAGAAGAATCTGAAAAGAACAGGTGTACGCTGAAACATAAATCAGTTATATGTCAGTTAAAAATAAGGTAGTTAGTTAAAAAATGAAGTAGTTTGAATCCCAGGAATTCATGTAAAATTGCTTTCATATGATTAGAAAAGGAAATAAAAATAGGTTGGCTTATTATAGTAATTGTGTTACTTTCCATTCGTTTACTTATTAAATACTAAATGACCATTTACCGGTTGACAGCATTATATTTCTTAAGAGTACCAAATTTTATAAAACTGTAGTTGACCTGATCAGAGTGTGGAAAAGAGGAGATTGGGAAGAAAAACAATTAAAATAGCAGTAAATATTAATATATTTTGTAACTAATAGTAAATACAATTTCTAGATGGTATCTCCTTTGAAATAAAATTTAAATGTTTAAGCCAGCCCTTACTAACTTAAAAATCTTTTGTACTTCCCTTGTCCTTCTTTAATTTTTCTTATAAGTCTTGACAAAAATAGGCCTTTTCACAAATTCATGTGGCATTTAAAAGGGCATTCCCTTCCTTGGCATCAAGACTACCAGCACTGGTCTTCCAGCCGTACGCTGAGAGCACGGGCGTGCCAGACCTTCTCGCTCGGCTTTACAGGTCTCTGATTGGCACCTTTTAGTTATTGAAGTCACTTGTTAAATGCAGGTTCCTGGGCCTTGTCCTAGAGACTCTGGCCCATCAAGTCTGAGATGGAGACCAGGCCTCTGCGTGTTTAACAAGCATGCCCAGTGATTCTGATGCAGGTGGTTGAGGACCACGGTGTAAGAAATGTTGGTCTAAGGGAAGGGAGAGTGGTAATTGTTGACTCCCTCACAGAGCTCCCTCCTGTATCTGGTATCTGGGCTCCCTCCTGGAGATTCTGATGCTTACCCTTCCTTATGTATTAATAGTTGAAGGAGGCCTGTGGAAAACCTACCTTGGGCCTTTTAATTTGGAGGTACAAACATAAAACTGAATTATAAAACCAAAGCTCCCAAGGGATTGTATGTGTATGTGAGTTTATGCATGCGTGCTAAGTCCCTTCAGTTTATTTATGCCTTATTAGATCATAAATCATTGCTATTTTACTTTTTTGTATCATTGCTTCCTATGGCAATAGCTAGAACAATCAACTCTACAAACAGAACTTGAGAAAGAAAAACAAGCCCTCAAGAACGCCCTGGGAAAAGCCCAGCTCTCGGAAGAAAAAGAACAAGAAAACAGTGAGCTCCGCACCCAGCTTAAACAGCTGCAGGTAGGGACTTGCTGGCTCCAGATACATTCTGACTTGGGACGCCCACAGATGTTGCCATCCATTAGTCAGACACCCTACAACCTGCTCTTACATGCAGTAAGTTATTTGGAAAAAGGAATTTGAACTAGGATAGCGCCGTAGCTTCTGTTGCTTGTGACCCAGCGTTCTGAGATGACTGCTGTGCACGTCCTTTGTGTTGTTACGATGGTGCTAAGCGGAGAAGGCAATGGCACCCCACTCCAGTGTCCTTGCCTGGAGAATCCCAGGGACGGGGGAGCCTGGTGGGCTGCCGTCTATGGGGTCGCACAGAGTCGGACACGACTGAAGCGACTTAGCAGCAGCAGATGGTGCTAAGAGATGGTGGCTGTGTTGATCATAAACGGAGAATACTGTAAACTGATGGATCACAGCAATACCCTGCATTTCCCCTAATAATACCATTATTACCGGACTGGGCTAAAGTAAGCAGTTGGATGCATTCTTCCTCCACTGAAATATTTTTGTAATTATCCAGGAATATAACTAGAATGGGTTGCAGTAGAACTTCTTAATTGTAAAGGTTTCACAGTCCCCTTCTCAGAAGTGACGTCATTAAAAATGCAGTCATTTTACATTTATGGGAGTTTTCTTGGGCAAATTAATTTTACAGCTATTTTCACAATAACCTGCCCCATAAACTGCAGGAGAAGCAGGTGGACAGGATTTTCCAGGTAATTAAACATTCTCAAAGAGGACAGATGTCTGAAAAAATGAGTACCTGGACCAACACACAGGTTTCCAGGTCTGTGAGGTCGGGGGCCTCACAGCTGAGGCGCCAGCTGTTCCACGTCACCAGAAACCAAGGGGCAGAGTTGTGTTTATTTGTGAGGAGGGCTCCAAAAATTCATGTAGGGGGTTTGTGACAAGTAAGACTATATAAGCTCACCTGAATTCTCTCTCTTTTCTCCCAGTGCATAGAATATTTTTTTCTCGAAGTTTAAGGAAATCTAGTTACCTAGAATCTCGTTTTTACTGCTATCATTTCAGCTTCTGAAGTGAATATCATAAAAGATATACATGCTTTCTATTCTTGTGTGAGTTCTGTTTGTTAGGTATTCATTGTATTATTTTTTATTTTTACTATGGAAATTTGCAGATCATTACAAAATCAGAGAAAAAATAGCCTCATGCCCTTTTGTTTACTCAGCTCAAACAGTCTTCAGCATTCTGCCATTCCTGTTTCAGTTAGTCCACTTTTTTTTTTTTAATTGCTGGGATACTTTAAAGAAAATATCATACCTCTTTATTTCAACCCTAAGTACTTCAGTATATATCTCTTAAAGAAAAGGACTTCAGGAGCCTTCTCTGCAAAGGAGAAACTGAGAGCAGCTTTCCAGAATGCTGGTCCATGCTATGAGATTCTCTTAGTTAGAACTGGGTCGTTTGGTTGCTTGGCCTTCTAAACTCCTGATACGGAGTTCAAGTTAAACTCATTGCATTTATCTTTGTCAGAAATGGTTTTGCTGCCGTGAGCCAAAACCTCCTAGTGCTGGCTCGAGGAAGGAGACAGGCAGCTCACCGGTGACCAGGGCTGCGCTGCCAACTCCCGTCCAGGTGGCTCTCGCTTCTCCCGCTCTGTCTCCCTGGACCCAGCATCGACTCCAGCCCTGCGCCAGTGTGGCTTTACAGGACTAGCTCTCCTGCAGACTTGCTGGACTGGATTTTGGTTCTAATGCTGGAGGGAGTGAGAACTCGTCTTCTGTCTAGTCAGTGGGTTGGCTTTCCCTGGGTCAGGTCACCTGTGACCAGGATTAGATAGTAGTGCAAACATGGGTGCCTCGGGGCAAAGGGCAGGGACAGTTAACAGATAAGAGAGTCCAGGTGGACAGACCTGTTCATTGTAATGCTGAATTCACCATTTGAGTTAACAGTGTTGAAACAAAAAACCCAGTATTATACCAGGTTTAAAGAAAATTAATCACTGAAATAGCATATAGGTATTCGGGGGAACTTAGGATGTAGAACTATTTTTCTGTCTAATTTAGGGAAATTTATCAGTTTTTTTTTTTCACTTGAAAGAGACTTTATGTGGATTTAATTCTGGGGTCTAGATATGTTCACTAGTTTGTTCGTGAAAGTATGCTAGCAGATAACGAATACTCCCACAGAGCATTGTAAGCTGCTAGAGAAGCTTCGGTGTTACGCGGAGCTGGTTCTGTTTCTGTTTTTTCTAACTCTGAATTGTGTGCGTTCTCCAGTGTATACCAAAGTAGAGTACCAAAGTGAGCCCGAATGCATATATCACTCATCTTCAACAGTTGCCACACGTGGCCTATCTTACTTCATCTGTAACACACATCCAGTCTTATTTAATCTGTAACGTCCTCCACCTTGAGAGCTTGTTTGGAGGTTCTAGAATGATGCTGTGAAAGTGCTGCACTCAATATGCCAGCAAATTTGGAAAACTCAGCAGTGGCCACAGGACTGGAAAAGGTCGGTTTTCATTCCAATCCCAAAGAAAGGCAATGCCAAAGAATGCTCAAACTACCGCACAATTGCACTCATCTCACACGCTAGTAAAGTAATGCTCAAAATTTTCCAAGCCAGGCTTTAGCAATACATAAACTGTGAACTTCCAGTTGCTCAAGCTGGTTTTAGAAAAGGCAGAGGAACCAGAGACCAAATTGCCAACATCGGCTGGATCATGGAAAAAGCAAGAGAGTTCCAGAAAAACATCTATTTCTGCTTTATTGACTATGCCAAAGCCTTTGACTGTGTGGATCACAATAAACTGTGGAAAATTCTGAAAGAGATGGGAATACCAGACCACCTGACCTGCCTCTTGAAAAACCTATATGCAGGTCAGGAAGCAACAGTTAGAACTGGACATGGAACAACAGACTGGTTCCAAATAGGAAAAGGAGTACATCAAGGCTGTATATTGTCACCCTGCTTATTTAACTTCTATGCAGAGTACATCATGAGAAACGCTGGGCTGGAGGAAGCACAAGCTGGAATCAAGATTGCCAGGAGAAATATCAATAACCTCAGATATGCAGATGACACCACCCTTATGGCAGAAAGTGAAGAAGAACTAAAGAGCCTCTTGATGAAAGTGAAAGAGGAGAGTGAAAAAGTTGGCTTAAAGCTCAACATTCAGAAAACTAAGATCATGGCATCTGGTCCCATCACTTCATGGGAAATAGATGGGGAAACAGTGTCAGACTTTATTTTTTGGGGCTCCAAAATCACTGAGGATGGTGACTGCAGCCATGAAATTAAAAGATGCTTACTCCTTGGAAGGAAAGTTATGACCAACCTAGATAGCATATTGAAAAGCAGAGACATTACTTTGCCAGCAAAGGTCCGTCTAGTCAAGGCTATGGTTTTTCCAGTGGTCATGTATGGATGTGAGAGTTGGACTGTGAAGAAAGCTGAGCGCCGAAGAATTGATGTTTTTGAACTATGGTGCTGGAGAAAACTGTTGTGAGTCCCTTGGACTGCAGGGAGATCCAACCAGTCCTAAAGGAGACCAGTCCTGGGTGTTCATTGGAAGGACTGATGCTGAAGCTGAAACTCCAGTACTTTGGCCACCTCATATGAAGAGTTGACTCATTGGAAAAGACTCTGATGCTGGGAGGGACTGAGGGCAGGAGGAGAAGGGGACGACAGAGGACGAGATGGCTGGATGGCATCACCAACTCGATGGACATGAGTTTGAGTGAACTCCGGGAGTTGGTGATGGACAGGGAGGCCTGGCGTGCTGTGATTCATGGGGTCACAAAGAATCGGACACGACTGAGCGACTGAACTGAACATCCTCCACACCCCGCCCCCACATGTGTTCACACTGAATTATTTTGAAGTAAATCCAAAACATCTGATTTTATCTGTAAATAACATACTACTGTATGTGCCTCTGAAAAATAAGGGCTTTAGCAAGAAGCGTAAAGGAGTTCCCTGAAGGCCTTGTGGTTAGGCTTCTGGGCTTTCACTGCCGTGGTCAGGGTTTAGTTCCTGGCTGGGGAGCTGAGATGCCACAAGCTGCGTGGCATGGACAGGAAAAAAAAAAAAAAAGCGTAAACATGGATGCCATTGTGATACCTTAAAATTATAGTCACCCCCTCATATCGCCAAATACCTTAAGAATATTCAAATTGTCTCATAAGTTTTTAGAAGTGTTTTTTGGAATCCAAACGATGTGTACACAGTGCATTTAGTTGACTTGAGTCTTAAGCCTCTTGTAATCGATGGCTTTGCTCTTTTTTGACCTTTGTTCCATACGGAAGAAAACCAGGTCTTTGTCTTGTAGAGTTTCCCGTAGTCTAGATTTTGCTGGCTGCATCCCCGCGGGGTTGATTGACGTGTTCTTAGTCTAGATTTTGCTGGCTGCATCCCCGTGGCATTGATTGACGTGTTCTTATACAGAGGTTCATTTAGATTCACAGTATTTAGTTTTTGGCAAGAAGAAGGTAGTGTCCATAGGCACTTCCTTTTGCGTCACCAAGACACACATCATCATGCCTGTTTGTGTCTTTTGTGACTTTGGGTTAATCAGTAGATTCAGATATTGTCAGCCATAGTGGAAAAGGTTTTTAAAAAATTGGTAAAAGAAGTTGACGAGAACTATTATATGGTAAATAATATGGGCTGTGTGTGTGTGTGACTGTATTTTTTAATTTTGTTTTGGTAACTTTTACCCCTCTTCATTTTGCCTCCTTCCATAGGATGACAATAACCTGTTAAAACAGCAGCTTAAAGATTTCCAGAATCACCTTAATCATGTAGCTGATGGTCTGATTCGTCCAGAAGAAGTGGCAGCTCGTGTAGATGAAGTAAGGAGAAAATTGAAATCAGGAGCTGGAGAGATGAGGTAATGGAAGGTCAGGACCGCCAGGTGTAGAGTGGGCTGAGTTGTGAATGTGGGCTTCAGTGATGAAATCCCCTTTCTGCAACTGTGCATGGCTGATTTCTTTTGTAAGGTTTTCTCCTTATCGTATGACCATGATTGAGACACACATAACTTAATTCAAGTTGTCCATCACTGATTTTTTTAATCTTTTATATGTTTTGTTATTATTTAATTTAAAAAACATAAAGGTTTTATGAGTAATGCATTCTTGCAAGCTTACTGCAGATGGTCAGGAAGTAGAGTTACATTATACACTTTAAGTAGAAAACAAATAGCTAAAGAAAAACAGGCTAATTTGAAAATGTGAAATGGGCGTTTATTCTTTGAACACACATTGTTAGCCTGAAGGTAGCCTGTGCTCTCAGAGTGGCAGCAGTCAGTTGATAAAACAAAGCTTTGCACTCCAGAGGTGCACAGTGATTTGCCGTGGATTGACAACAGCTGCCGTCCCACACAGCCCTTCTTACTCGTGTACTAATGTCACTGGCATGCCTGCGTCCAGCGTCAAAAATAAACTGTCACATTTATAACATCTTTCCTCTCCCCCCTTAACAGAATCCACAGTCCTTCAGATGTCTTAGGGAAAAGTCTTGCTGACTTGCAGATACAATTCAGTGAAATGCTGACACGTTCTCAGTGGGAGAAAGAGGAAGCCCAAGGGAGGGAAAGAAAACTCCAAGAAGAAATGGCTCTGCATCAGGAGAAGCTGGCGGACGGACAGGAAGCATTCAGGCAGGCCTGTGAGAGAGCACTAGAAGCGAGGGTAAGAGATGGGCAGGAGGCAGCCGGAGGGGAGCGTTTAGGAAACATTCGCGCTTTCCAGAAGTCACAGTGCTTCCCTTTTCGTGTAAATACAGAGTCGGGCGTTCCCTGGTGGCCCAGGGGTTAAGACTCCTCACTTTCGTGGCCCAGAAAGTGGGGTTGGATCCCTGGGCGGGAAACTGAGATTCCACAAGCAGCACGGCATGGCCACACACACACACAAAAGTGTTTGCTATATTAATTATACCTTAATAAAGGGGATTATACCTTTACGGTATAATTTTTAAAAAATACAGTAATTGCTGTTAAGTTTCACTTCTAGTAAGTCAGACTGCGTGTGACTGAAATGTAGCCCTGAGTGTGGTGACCGATGTCAAAGTCAGACTTTGGCATGACACTGTGTTTTCCTTATTTTGGAAGCAAGTGAGCTGTTTCTTAATGTGCAGGTCAGTAACACCACATTGCTAGAGGATAGTATAGTGCAGGAATCTGAGTTCTTGATGTAACTATTCTAAGGATGAGGCACATGTTAAAGTGGATCCTAGAGAACAGTTGTGACTAACCCATCCCCAGTAAGCCATTAATACTCTTTAGTAAAATGAAATACAATTCTCCAGAAGGTGTTTATTTTGCTCAAAAAATATTTTGCTTAAAAATCATTTTTGAAACTTGATTTCCTCACAGATTAATTTTGACAAGAGGCAACATGAAGCAAGAATTCAGCAGTTAGAGAATGAGATTCACTATTTACAAGAAAATCTGAAAAGTATGGAGGAAATCCAAGGGCTTACAGATCTGCAACTGCAGGAAGCTGATGAAGAGAAGGAGAGAATTCTAGCCCAACTCCAGGAGTTAGAGAAGAAGGTGGGCAAGACCAGGAAAAAGACACACGAGTCCCTGCTGCCAGGGTCCTGCTCTCAACGAGGGGGCAGCTGAGAGGGCTGTGATCCACGGTCACCTCTGGCTGCACTGGTGGCTCAGAGGGGGCCCTGCCCTAGAGAGAGTTGGATGCAGATCACTGGATCTGGAGCCTGAGATGAGGGAGCGTGGTAGATGGAAACAAGGGAATTGGGATGTAAGGAGCGAGTGGAGTCTGCTGGGTGGTACTTAATGCTTGGGGATAATTTGCCTCCTTCTACACCCCTTTCCAAACTGGACATGTCTGTGAACATTACTTTCCAACCCCTCACTTTTCTTTCTGATTCCCTGCTCTCTTTTTAAGCTTCTCTTTTCCTTCTGATTCCCTGTCCTCTTTTTAAGCTTCTCTTTTCCTTCTGATTCCCTGCTCTCTTTTTAAGCTTCTCTTTTCCTTCTGATTCCCTGCTCTCTCTTTAAGCTTCTCTTTTCCTTCTGATTCCCTGTCCTCTTTTTAAGCTTCTCCAAAGCTACCCCAGCCACTACTCCCCTTGTCACACAGTGTCCGATCCAGAAGCTGCAGCCAGCGTCTCTGAGGTCATGAGCTGGAGCACCCTGCTCTGACCACAGCCTCCTCTCCTGTCAGCACCCTCGCGCTGGACGATCCAGTGCCTGAGCCCCGGCTTTCCTGGTGTACGGCCTTCCTGTCTTTACTTTCTTCCTCGTCCAACCTAAGTTCCACGGTCTCCCACTGTCACCACTGTTTGCAAATATCCTCAAATTCCTAGCTCCTTTCTCCTATCTTCTGTGACAAAACAGCAGCTGTCTGCTTTCTTTAGCCCTACACTCGTGGCTGACTATTCCTGAATTAGAAACCACCCATGCGGGCATAGTGGTGGCACTGAGTGTCTGCAGCCTCGGCTGGCAGCCGCTTCACTGCTTTCTGGAAGCGTGCTCTCAGGCTGCACTGTTCTGTACCTTCTCCCAGCCCCAGCGAGTGGCCTGCTTCATGCTTCAGTGAGAACACACCAGTTCCCTAGTCTTACGAGTCTGCCTCCAAAATCTCTCTGGAATATCTGCACGGTGTCCTTCTCCAGGGCTGCCACCCTCATCCATCCTGACGCGTCATCTCTTCTGGACAACGGCTGCGGCCACGGGACAGCCCCCATTTCCACTTACACCGGCTCCTCGGAGCAGCCAGCACAAAACACAAATAGACCCCTGTCAGTCCCTGCCATCTTCCCTTCTCTCCAGCAGCCTCTGTTGTTTCTAGGATAAAGACAAAAGCGCTTTCGCCTCTGAGGCGCTGCGCGGTTGGCCTCCGTTAGCGCTCTCCTCTTCTCACCGTGCTGCTGCTTGCAGTTCCCCAGACCCCGAGTTCTGGCTTGCCCCCCTGCACCGTGCCCCCCTCTCTTCTCCCTGTTCTGGCTTCCCCTGCACCGTGTCTCCCCCTCTCTCCTCCCTGTTCTGGCTTCCCCTGCACCGTGTCTCCCCCTCTCTCCTCCCTGACTCCCTCTCCCACCAGTCTAGGTCTCTCCTGCCAGCCTCTCACAGAGGTGGTGCCTTGTTCTCTCCCTTGAGAGCAGCAGTCACAGTTTTAGTTACACGTTTGCTCAGCATTTGTTTAATATGTGCATCTCGTAAGCCCCTCGAGGGCAGCAGGCAAGTCTGTTTGGTTTACCACCACATGCCCCAGTGATCACAGGGGCTGGTCCATCCCTTGGCAGTGGTGCCAAGAAATGTTTTTCCAACAGATGAATGGGTTTAGGAGCACAAAGCCTCCAGACTAAGCGTACTGATTTCATTCTTAGTTACTGTACAGTGTGGAGGCGTTTCTATTTTTCACTTGGAGCCCCTGCTGTGTACCTGGCATTGTTCTAGGCGTGGGGCTTGTGAACAGAGTCCCTGCTCGCGTGGGGCTTGTGAACAGAGTCCCTGCTCGCGTGGGGCTTGCATCTTAGTTCATTGCTACCAAATGAGTCATCTCTCTGTCTTTTTTTTTTATCTCAGAAGAAACTTGAAGATGCCAAATCTCAGGCGCAGGTTCTGGGTTTAGATAAAGAATTGAAGAAACTAAAGAAGGCTGTGGCCGCCTCTGATAAGATAGCCACGGCTGAGCTCACCATCGCCAAAGACCAGCTCAAGTCCCTTCATGGAACTGTTATGAAAATTAACCAGGAGCGTGCAGAGGTGAGTCCCATGCACAGAGCAAGTGCCCACCAAGGCTGCCCTGCCGAGACACCTAGCTACTTGCGTTTTTGAGCTCTCATTAGAGACTCTGGCTCTTGCATAAAGTTGTCTGCTTCTCTTCAGACCTGATGGGTGTAGTTCCCCATCACAGCCCTGCCATGGGTGTGGTGCTCTAGGGAGTCCCCAAAGAACCATAAATGAAGCGTACCGTCTTCACCTCAGAGTGCAGGGGTCCGCTGAGGGAGGCAGCTGTCATCGTACAGCTAAGCAGAAGTCTTCAGGCCTGCGGTGTCATCCTTCTGAACCTCAGCCCTTTCATCATGTATAGAGGATCGTATATCTCTTCACAGTGTTATTATGAGTCCTGCCCGAGATAAGTCTGTCACAGCCTGTATAGGACGAAAATGCTGATGCGATTAAGACCACAGGTCGAAGGAGGGAGAAGCCTCACCAAGGGAGCCCAGAGTCCCCCCCAGTCATGGGAGACTGTGGGACAGGGGAGGACAAGCTGGTCTGTGCTTTTCTTATGTAGCACCCTGCCTACTTGGACCCCACAGAGGGGTTGTGGGGGCTGCCAAGTGATGGGTAGGCGAGGTGGGGCCGGGCGCCTCCTGTGCAGGGGGTAGCCAGGCGTGCGAGCTGATGAGAGCAGAGACTGAGTCTGGGAGGGAGAGAGAAGAAGAGCACAGCCCACAGTGCCGTGCTGCCTTCCCCGCGCCTCCGTCCCAGCAGGACCTGCAGGAAGCAGAGCGGTTCAGCAGAAAGGCAGCACAGGCCGCAAGGGATCTGACCCGAGCGGAAGCGGAGATCGAACTCCTGCAGAACCTCCTCAGGGAGAGAGAGGAGCAGGTCAGTGCCAGCTCCCCATGAGACCACCTCCTTCTTGGGTCCATCTCAGTTCCTAAGCAACTGAATTGCGGTAGGGGCCCTCTCCAAGGGTTCTGAGGTCCCCTAGGCAGTCAGTACTCGATCCTCTGCTGGGTGCCAGGCATTGCAGGGTTTAAATGTGTGGAGTAATGGGGTTCCTCATTAGTAAAGTAGAAGTAAAAAATCAGGGGATTATAAATCATACTGCAAGGAGAAATGCATCTGGAAAAGAACATTCACTGGCAACTTCTCATATGTGATTTTTTTAATATCTTCGAATTGAGATGGAGAAAGTAGAGGCAGGCACCCAAGGAGCAAGCTCACAGGCGCTGGAAATCGAGAGGTGGAATGAGACCATGGAGAGACAGAGGAGAGAGATCGCAAGGCTGCGGGACTCACTAGACCGCACCGGGGCGGGTAAAGTACTGGGCTTTGGTTTTAAAATCAGATCATTCTGTTGGTTTTTTCCCTTTAGCAGATTTATTTGTTACCAGTCAAGCCCATGCTTGATTTATAGAGCTGTGATAATTAGCTTAATAAATAAAGAACTTTTTCCAATGTATGTAAGTGCAATATCCAGGGACTTGATTACAGAGGAGAAGAGATTCATTTTTGTATTTTCAAAAAAAGGAATGTTTACAAATCTGTTTCTTTCTCTGGCTCGCTTTCTAAGTGAATAGCAGCAGGATATGTCTGTCCTCTTTAAGTGTCAGCAAACACTTATTACCAAAGGACAGCTGTGAGGAACTAAGAATCATTGGCTCTCATGGAATCACATTTGAGAGCGAAAGGAAGTAGATGATTTCATGCCCAACTCATGGAATAACTTTCCTTTACAGATAACAGAGGAGGCATTGAAAATATTTTGGAAGAAATTGCTGAACTCCGATGTGAAGTTTCTTACCAGAATGATTACATCAGCAGCATGGCAGATCCTTTCAAAAGACGAGGCTATTGGTACTTTATGCCACCACCATCATCATCAAAAGTAGGAAGTCTGTGTTGTTGGGAATATATACTAAATTTTCTTTAAGAAAATGTAACAAAGTTGCCTTCCGTAAATCTGTGATCAGGTGTCAAGAACAACGTATCTAGGCTAAGCCATGCGTTGAGGTTCTTAAGTGTTTATACTGAGATGGAAATGGGGCATTCCCAGGAAACGTGGCACTTGCCCACTCGTGCTCAGGTGTATGTGGTGGGGTCCTGGAATAAGGATCCTGTAAGGGAGATTAAGTGACTTGAGCCCAGAGAGCCTGTTGAAACTGCTGAAAATGGCAGTAGAATTACACAGAGGCTGAGACAGAAACACAGGCACCTGGATTTCATTTCCGTTTAACGGACATTCACTCAGCGCTTATGAGGTCTAGGTCAAGTGCAGGACTTGGTGGGAAGCCGTGATGAGCAATAGAGCCCCTGCCCTCCAAGAGTTGATGAGCTGGGGAGGAGCAGTTACACCCGTGCAGTTACGAAGCAGTGACAGGCACGTCGCAGAGAGTTACAGATTCATCTCATGGGGATGTCTAGGGAAGACGCCTTCACAAGCAGGGGCGTGAAGTGAGCGCTAAGCAGCCCTCACGGGATGTGCTCTCAGGAGTGAGGGGACAGCCCACGAGGACGAGGAGCGTTGGGTCAGCCATGGCAGGTAGCCTTGCGGGGCTTGAGGGTGGGATGGGAACAGTGAAAGGCAAAGTAGATTGGGGCCATGAATTTTTTTTTAAAGGGACTTCAAAATCCCTTACCCTTAATTACGTAGGCCTTGGGAAACTGCGGCTGTGTGTGCTATGATCAGAGCTCTAGTTTCGGAGGAGTAGTCTGGCAGAGTGTGAAGGCTAGACTTGCAGTGCGTGAGCTGCTCTGGTGGGGCTGTTTGAACTCATTCGGGTGCAGGATGGAGGAGGCTAGAGCAGAGGAGCTGGAGGAGAGGAGGGTTAAGGGGTGTCAGTGGGCACAGAGTGAAGGTTTGGCCTGAATGTGGGAAGGAAGGAGAGGCTCTCCTCCAGAGCTGAGAGCGACATCCTGCTGGAATCTGCTGACAGCCACAGTCAGGAGAAGCAGCCCTCACCCGCTGGGATCCCAGGGCCGTGTGGACTTCCTCAAAACCCCAAGAGCGGAATCTAAGATCCTCCTCCCAGACCTCTGAGGAAGCCAGACATCTTGGCACAGCCAGGGCCACAGGGGGAAGCAGCGCAAGTTAGAGCAGAGCC
>NW_011494838.1:2500292-2512055 GCF_000754665.1 Bison bison bison | reverse complement strand
GAGTCGGCTGAGGGCTTGGAGGGCCAGCCTGCAACTGGGAAGGAGAAGGAGCGCAACGGTAGAGCTCTAAGGCCAGGCCTGGCCCCCAGCACCACAGGAGACGGAGCACAGGCAGCCTGGAAGGCACCTGCTTTCCGTGATCTTACCAAAGGAAGAGAGACCACTAGGAAGCATGAGTACGGGAGCCAGGAGGCTGGCACACATGCAGGTTATATGACCATGTGACCACGTCTCACTTTTCCCTGTGAGAACGAGAATTATGATGTGGGAAGAGAAACCAGCTCTTTGTCGGCCTTGCTGTAGACTCTGATCTTTCTCCACATCAGCCTTTATTTCTAAGAGACGCTGTGCTCCTCTGTCATTTGTCTAGGTTTCCAGCCACAGCTCCCAGGCCACGAAGGACTCTGGTGTCGGGCTGAAGTACGCAGCCTCGACTCCTATTAGAAAACCACAGCAGGACCGGAGGGAAGACGGCGCCCCTCAAGCTGCCTCCGGATACTGGGTGTATTCTCCCATCAGGAGCGGCTTACATAAATCGTTTTCAAATAAAGGTAAGTCAGATCACATCCCGGAAGTTGCATTTCTCTTGCCTGGTTAATGACTTTTGGTCCCCTGAAATCCATAAAGTACAGTCCAGTCTCTCAGCCTGCTCGGGAGCCCTCTGTGACCTGGCCGTGGCCAGTGGCCCCTTGCCTCCCTTCCTGTCCCTCTCCCGCCTGTCAGCCACACCCAGCTGCATGCTGTGTTTCTCACACCTCCATGTTTGAAGCCCTCTGTTCGGAACATTCTACTTCCTTTCTCTCCCAAACTATTCCTCCGTGCCCACTGACACCCCGTGACTTCAGCAAGACGCAGGTCCTCGAGAAGCACTCTTCTGCTGGACCCTTCGTCCTCACTGCCTTACCCAGGCGTGCTGAGCAGCTCACCTGTGCTCCTGGAGCGTGGCAGTTTACACCCTTGTCTCGGGGTGTTAATTACCAACTGAAGTGAAGTGTTGCGAGTCTGTCTTCCAGAGCCCCAGAGGAAAGAGTCTGACCTGGGGTAAATCCCGGCTCTTTCACTAAGTAGCTGTGTCATTCTAGGCAAATTATTTAGCTGCTCTCGGAGAAGGCAATGGCACCCCACACCAGTACTCTTGCCTGGGAAATCCCATGGACGGAGGAGCCTGGTGGGCTGCAGTCCATGGGGTCGCTGAGGGTCGAACATGACTGAGCGACTTCACTTTCGCTTTTCACTTTCATGCATTGGAGAAGGAAATGGCAACCCACTCCAGTGTTCTTCCCTGGAGAATCCCAGGGATGGCGGGGCCTGGTGGGCTGCCGTCTATGGGGTCGCACAGAGTCAGACACGACTGAAGCGACTTGGCAGCAGTAGCAGCAGCAGCAGAGTGTTAATCTGTGAAATGGGAATATTGCATTCTGCGAATTTGTTCATTCAGGAAGTGGAGTGCCGGCTGTGTGCTCGGTCATCAGTGGCACACACAGCTAGTTCTTGCTTCCTGGAGAGATGAGTGAGCAAAGCCCCGAGAGAGGCTGTGCCCGGATGGTGGAGCTGTGGGTCTCGTAGCGCTTCTCTGCTGGCCTCCATGTAACACGGAGCAGGCACCCAAGTGTTGCTGAGTGATGAGTGAATGAAGACGGGAAAAAAGCAAACCAATGGATAGGTGTTGGAGAAACTCGGGTTCACCTGGTGGAAAGAATTGGAATCTCTGTCTTGATCCACTTTTCAAAACTGCTTTTGATGTTTTTTACAAAATTTTATTTTTGCATCTCTGATATCTCGGCCTGAATGCTGCTGTTCTCTGCTAAGTGTGTTTACCTAGTAAGCCACGGGAATAACACACGCTCCTGTGTTTCTGTTTGAAGATGCAGACAGTGGAGGAGAGAGCCGGGAGGAGAGCGAGCTGGATGACCACGATGACCGCCCGTTTGTCCCTCCTCCTGGATACATGATGTACACCGTGTTCCCTGACGGCTCTCCTGTGCCACAGGGCATGGCCCTCTACGCACCGCCGCCTCCCTTGCCCAACAATAGCCGACCTCTCAGCCCTGGCACTGTTGTGTATGGCCCGCCCCCTGCTGGTGCCCCCATTGTGTACGGGCCCCCACCGCCCAGCTTCTCCGTCCCCCTCATCCCAGTGGGCGTGCTGCACTGCAACGTCCCGGAGCACCATGCCTTAGTAAGTGGGGAGGTGCGCGAACCCGGTCCACACGGCCTCCCTGGGGCCACCCCAGAGCCCGCGTCCCAGAAGTGTGCTTGTAAGGCGGATGGTCAGAACCCAGCGAACGTTCTCTTATTAAAATACTGTTCTGGTCAGAAGTTAGGTGCCAGATCACTTTGTGGACCTAATTTAACCATTTTATAACAAAAATGCTTTCAGCCCAGAAATTAGCCATTTTTAAAGAAGGCTTCTTATGCCTGTTCTTGTTGACAAGCACTGTGTGAGTGTGTGTGTAGGCGTGTGCTTGCTCAGTCACCGTGGTTGTGTACATACTTGCCTGTACGTGGGCGCACACGTGTAGACGTGTGTTCACGTGTAAACACGTGTAACAGCAGCACACAGTGAGGCTTTGCTGGGGATAACCCCTTGGTGGTGAGATTAATGATGATTCTTTCTTTCTTTTCACAGTTCTCTTCTTATTGTGCCCATAATTTTGTGTTCTGTTTTTCCTACTTAATGTTACAAGCATTTTTCCCATGGTTTTCATAGACATTTTTAAGCAGTATTTTAATGACTGCATAACACTTCTTTATTTGCAGGCAGTGTAGTTCATTTAACTTAGTATAAATTTTACCGTATTTCATATTTTTCCTCTAGGCTAAATTCTAGAAATGAATCCTTCCTAGTCCCTAGCTTACTTTTCAAGCTTTTGGCACTAAAGAAATAAAATGCATTACAAGTACCTCCTTCTAACTCAGGATACCTGGATCCTGATGTTTTCCGAGCTCTTGATTTTTTTCCTTTTCCTCTCAGCAAACTGAGAGGAAGGTAAAGGATTCTAGTACCTGGGTGTGAAGCCACCAGTCCAATTTTAATCGGTCAACCTAGTTTCAGAGCTGTAGCTATTTACATGGTTACAAATGGTCGTTACTCCTGTTAGCCTGCGGTGCCTCAGCGCACGCTGGCTTTGTAACAGTTCTGTTGGCTCAGCATCTGTTGATCTCGTAACTGGCTCTTCTACCCTCAGCTAGTACCCAGCTGTCATATGGCTCCCAGGTGTGCCTTTATATCTCCTGTGTTTGTACATTACTTCTTCGGCTTAGATTTTTCCTATTTCATTTGTTCTTCAAAACCAAGCAGAGTACCCCTTCCTCTAAGTAGCCTTCTCAGCCCACTCCCCTCCCATGTGTCCAGAGGAGGGGGCGACGTGTACGTCTGTGTCTCTGTCAGATGCTGAACTCTGGGACCAGACAGTACCCACAGGAGGTGCCTGCTGACTGTTCATCTGGCAGCCATAGCTGGACCGGTGGAGGAGTCGTAGAATCTGTTGGTCCATCCATTTCATCTATGATTTGTGAAGACATTGGCTTGACTTAATTTTTCTTTTCAAACTGAAGTCTTAGGAAGCTGACACTATTTTCAGGGCATAGATATCACTTTAACCACAGTTCATTTCAGTTTGGAGCAGGAAAAAGGGGAAATGACCTCGTGATATTTCAGTATTGCGTTTTTTTCTTTATTAGGAGAATGAGGTTTCTAGATTGGAAGACATAATACAGCATTTAAAATCAAAGAAGCAGGAACAGAGGATGAGAGTATCCAAGCGGCAGTCTGAGAAAGAAATAGAAGAACTGCATCATAATATTGATGAACTTTTGCAAGAGAAGAAAGGCTTAGAGCATGAAGTAGAAGAATTACATAGAACCATCCGGAAACATCAACAGCGAAAGTAATTATTAGCCATTTTATTTTTATGATTCAGATGAATTAGTTCATTAAGGTAACCAAAATCAGTGTTGTCCCGTAGCACTTTCTGTGTTCTTGGGAATGTTCTAGACCTGTCCCGTCCGGAACAGTAGCCTTAGCCATGTGTGGTTATTGAGCACTTGAAATGTGGCTGATGAAACTGGGAAACAGAACTGAATTTAAATTAATTTAATAGCCACATGGTGATTTCTAAGTTCTCGTGGCCGATAATCCACATCAGCGTCTCCTGTGGTCGCTCTTGGAGAATGGCCATCCCTCCCCGTTATCCTGGCTGCAGGCTTGCTGGTGTCCTCACCACTCCCCTTTCCCTCCACTCCCCTAGGCGTCCAGCTGCTCTCCCAGCCCGCTGACGCTGTGCACAAAGGGCTGTTCCGCTGGCGCCCGTCCTTCATCTTCGCTGCCCTGGCCTTGAGGCACTCTTATCCTCTGTCAGGTTCTCCAGGTCTAGTCTCTTCCGCTCTGCCCCTCCCTCGACGTGGCTGCACACCTGGCCGTGCGTGCTCCCACCAGCGGACATGCTGCTCTCCAGGGCCTGAACCCTGCCTCTCTCTCATCTTTCTCTCCCCACACAGTGTTTGTTCTGGCCCTGCGCCCTGCGTACTTGGTTGCAGTTTCCCTGAGCACCACCTTTTCTCCTGCCTCCCCAGCTTTGCATGCACTGTTCTTTGCCTGCAGTGGCTTCCCAACCTGCCCCACACAACTCCAGTGTGTCTCTCCAGGTGAAGGTCAGGGATCCCCTCTGATATAAGAGGCTTCTCATCTCAGGCTCCCACAATTAAGAGTTGGCAGCATGGGGCGTAGTGCTGCTCATACTGTGTTGTAAGGTACCCAGGCGGGCAGGCGGGCAGGCACAGGGCCTCCCTCTCTGTGCCCCAGTGTCTGGCATAGCGCTCATTAGCCAATGCAGTATCTGCTGCACGGGTCAGTTACACAGAAGCCCATCTTCTGCACTAGACCGTGAATTACGACAGTTCCTCAGTTTTTGTCCATTTAGCCAGACTGGCCCATGTGCCAGGGATGGAGGAAGACCTGTGGAGGACCTTGAGGTGGGTAAGATACGGTCTCTGCCTTCTAGGAGCAAATGCAAGAGTGACTTAGAGACCTGGCCGGGAAAAGCGCGGGCCGCCGAGAGAAGGGTGGGCCCAGGTGCTTGAAGGCCTACGGGATGGTGGTTTCATTTTTGTAGGTGCGCATGAGGGGGTGAAGTTTTTGAGGGGGATGTAGGCCAGTGGGACAGCCACTTCTTTTCCTAGTTATAAAAATAAATTATCATTTGGGGGAATTTGGATAACACAAAAATGGTCAAAGAAAAAAGTAAGAATTGTCTGTATTCATTTAAAGACAAACTGTTAACATGTTAAGTTTATTTTCATGTTTTTCTGTATAGATAGTCCCATTTTCAAGCAATTTTGACTTTAGCCTTGTGTTACTAAGTCCTGTGTTATGCTTTTTGATTTGTCAGATATCATCACCATAATTTTACTCTGGCAGAAATGTAGAATAATTTTGAGGGAAATGGATGGTTGTCTTGGGAGTGGCTTGCTTTATTTTTATACCACAGAAGAGGTGAAGTTATCAGCATTGTCTTGACTAAGTGCTGATTAAAAAAAAAATCTTTATATTTAAAAGGACAAAACAGCAGCATCATACATTATACATATTATTCACTGATTGTCAGCAATATGCCACGTCGAGTAAAAATATGGTAACATAACCTTAAACTTATGTATACTTAGACCTTGAACCAAGGTAAACATAGAGCTTGAGCTTAATCAGATGTAGCTGTCTGTCCCATCCCTTCTCGTATTAGAAAGTCACCATGCATCTTTTTATCACTAGGCTATAGGTATTAATATGGTTACATTTAAAATCTCTCTATGTGTGTGTATGTGAATTTTTTTAGAGACTTCATTGATGGAAATGTTGAGAGTCTTATGAATGAGCTAGAAATAGAAAAATCACTCAAGCACCATGAAGATATTGTAGATGAAATTGAGTGCATCGAGAAGACTCTCCTGAAACGTCGAGCAGAGCTCAGGGAGGCTGACCGACTGCTGGCGGAAGCCGAGAGTGAACTTTCATGCACAACAGAGAAAGTATGTGCTGTGTGCTTGGATGGAGGTGGCTTACTGTCATCAGCAGGATGGGTTAGAAAGAGAACGTGTAAGAGCACAGTCTTCAGAGTCAGGCTGCACTCTGCTGGTTAAGGAGCTTCGAGGATCTGGGCAAGTCACTTACGTCTCCGAGCTTTGCTTTCCTCAACTGTAAATTCAGGCTAAGAAAATCTAAGCTGGGGAACTTCCCTGGTGGTCCATTGGTTAAGAATCCGCCTTCCAGGGCAGGGAACACAGGTTCGATCCTGATCAGGGAACTAAGATCCAACATGCTGCGTGGCAACTAAGCCCGCACACTGCGACTGCTGAACCTCTGAAGACCCAGCACAGCAAAAACAGCCAGCCTAGGCCGTCCAGTGTGAGTGAGATGAAGTAGGATACTTAAAGCTCCTGAAAGTCGTTTAGTTCCTAACACACCCCACCTCCTTATCCTGTGTGTTTTAAAAGTTACTTGGGCTGTAATGTTTATTAAACGGGTTACTCATAGTCTTATAAAATAACAGTGCACCTCACAGTCAGACTCTTAGTTTATTCTCCAAGTTGATAGTTGATACAAAATCAAGTATTTTTTGGCCTGAAGTAATATTCTTGAGACTTAAATACAGAGTAATTTGGGGAGGGAAAGGAACTGCCTCTTATTGAGCCCGTTGGGCCACATGTTGCCTGTTTTATAAATACCTCTTCGTTTAACTTACCTGGCAACCCTGTTAGATGGTCACAGATGTAACTCACAGAGCCTGGTCTAGCCTGTGGTCACACAGCTGAAGTCCTGCCTCACCAAAAGAGCTTTTTAGCTAGATGGGAATTCCAGGATTAAAAAAAAAGTCCCTTTTCCATATGGGGCACCTCAGGAACTACTATTTTTATATTGTTGTTTCAACATGGACCAATTTGAATGAATAGAAATCTGTTACCCAGGAGCTGAAACGAAGGATTTATGTAAGTAATTCTGAGTGGTGGCTTTATAAGAATGGAAAAATGTCCCCATCTTCTTGGGGGACATTTTCCCATTCTTCTGTCGTATGGTAAATCACTGGGAGAGCAAATAGGTGTGAGCAGGACCAGAGAAAAATCTGTTGGTGGTGTATAAAAGATTACTGAGACCGGTAGTTGGCAGAGAGAGGAAGTGAACCTAGGTTCAGGCTAATAAGCTTCTCCTCCTTCATCCTCCCGAAATGACTCAGGGAGGCAGCTTGCTCCAGAGGAAGAGGAAGGAGAAAGTGCTGCAAGGAATGTGCCAGACTTGTTAAAACCTGACATACACGGAGATAAAAAACTGCTGGAGACATGCTGGCTTTCCGTAGTGGGTCACGAGTTTTGTCCAGTGGTTTGCTGATGAATCTGGTCGAAACTGGCCGTCCAGAGTGGAAAGAAGTGTGGTGAAATATTTAGCACCTCGGGAGCCAGCCAGACCCTCTTGCGTCCACACAGAGTGTCTACTAGATGAGCCTCACATACAGACATCTCTGACTTGAGTGCAACTTCGATACAAAGTGTGTCCACTCAACAGTGAGTCACTGCTCAACCAAGTTCTAACGATACTCTGCTTTTGGATTTCTCATGACATTGTTTTTAAGCCTCTTATTTTAGACAGAAAAAGAAACCAAGCTGATAGGGAAAAAAAAAATGCTATTTTTGCCAAATCTTGTATAGGAAGGTTTTGAAATACTTCAGAAGTATTAAATATTTGATTCCCGGTCATAATTAAATTATCCTTAGAGTAATGGAATTTTACTTAAGATAATATCGAGAGCAAAGGCAGAGTCTCTAGGGACTCCCATGGTCTGGTGGTTAAGAATCCACCTGCCAGTGTGTGAGACTCCGGCGCAGTCCCTGGCCCGGGAGGCTTCCACGTGCCGCAAAGCGACCAGCCCGTGCGCCACAGCTGCCGAGCCCGAGCTCCGGTGCCCGTGCTTCGCAACAAGAGAAGCCACTGCAGTGAGAAGCCTGCAGCTGCGACTGGAGAGCAGCCCCCCTCACCGTGACTAGAGAAAGCTCACGTGCAGCAGGGAAGACCAGCTCAGCCCGAAATGAACTAGTAAATGTATTGAAAGAAAAATCTCTGTGGAGGGAATCTTGGTAAAATAACGTCTTTGCCACTTAAATGGGTAGCTATTTGTTCACTTTTTTCTTCTCTTTTTTAATTTTTTTTTTGGGGGGGTGGTTGTTTTGGTTTAGATAATTTTTAATTGAAAAAAATAACAATACTACTGATTATTTTTAAATAGAAGATCATCTACCATCTCACCACCCTCAAATTACAATTTTTAATTTTGCAAAGCCTTTCTCTTTGTTGACAAGATACAGTTTTGTATAGTCACTCTTATAGTGCTTGTACCCCTTTAAATTTATTTTTTTCAGCTAACATTTTATCATTAACATTCTTCCATGTTACTACCTTGTCATCTTATTTTAAAGACTACACAGTATTGCATTGTGTTGATGCATTATCAGTTAATTCAGTTATATGTCAAGTCTTACATTATCTCAGTATGCAATGAGCAGTTTTATATAGCAGTTCTTCTGAATTCTTTTCTGAGAACTGGCGGGTCCAAGTGAATGAACGTTTTTATCACTCTTTCGGTACTGTTGCTTTCCAAGAGCTGTGCCAATTTACAGTACCAGCAGTTGTAAGAGAATATTGCAGCTGACTTGCTTTTAATGACAGTTTCTTTTCTAGACAAAAAATGCTGTTGAAAAGTTCACTGATGCCAAGAGGAATTTGTTGCAAACTGAGAAAGATGCTGAGGAGTTAGAAAGGAGAGCTCAGGAAACAGCTGTTAGCCTCGTCAAGGCTGATCAGCAGCTCAGGTAGGCAGACGCGCTCGGCCACCGGTATACCCAGTGAGATGAATGGGAGGCTTGAGTCTAAGAGGATGGTAATTGCTTTAGGAGAAATAACACGTCAAGTCTAAGGAGTCTGGGGGAAATAAAGCGATGTGTTTCAGATTGTTGCAGGCGGACACAAAGGATTTGGAGCAGCACAGAACCGAGCAAGAAGAAATCTTGAAAGAGATAAACAAAGTTGTTGCAGCAAAAGACTCAGACTTCCAGTGTTTAAACATGAAGAAGGAAAAACTAACAGAAGAGTAAGTACGGCCTCTGCCCGGCTTCGCAGGCTTGCGCTGGGTGGGGGCTCCTGGGGCTCGGTCTCCCTGCCGATTTGCTCTGGTACTGCTGGCGCTTTGTAGGCTGCAGAAGCTGCAGAAAGACATCGAGACGGCAGTGCGCACTGAGGATCACCACCTGCAGGTCCTGAGAGAGTCGGAGGCCCTCCTGCAGGCCAAGAGAGCGGAGCTGGACAAGCTGAGGAGCCAGGTATGCAGCAGCCGCCTTGAAAACCAGTTCATGCTGCTGGGAAGCCTCCATTCGTGTTGCGATTATAAAAATGATATGTGTCTGATTGTAGAAGAGACTGGCAAATACATAGTAAAGTACAAATGAGGCCATATATCCTAGCGGATAAGAATAGAGCCCAACCCGAATTTGAATCTCCTCAATACAATATCTTATTGAATGAGTGAGTCTCAAAACATGATCTGTTCTGAGATCATTTATGTTAAATGTGTGTATAAATATTTGTGTTTGAATTTTTAGTCTTGCCAAAGTACAAACATGGTCATCTGATGAAGGAGGGTAGTGAATGTTGTCTGTTTTCTTCCTTTCACGTGTCTGCATTTTCTGCTTTTCTGTAACTGAATATGTATTGCCCTTAAAATTGTAAGTTTTAAATTTACAAAACGAGTAAATTTCTTACATCCCTGCCTAACTCTCATTGCCAGGGTGGTGTCAGTTGGAATGGAGTGCACGTAGGGCAGTGCCAGGGTGCTGTCAGTTGGAATGAAGTACATGTAGGGCAGTGCCAGGGTGGTGTCAGTTGGAATGAAGGACAGGTAGGGAGGTTCTTTGAAAACCGTAACTCGAGGGATGGTCGAGGGACGGTTCTCATGTTCCTGTTTTGCTGTGATTTGAGTGAGCTCAGGGCCTTTATCAGGCGTTTCATGCCTGCGTTCCCCAGCCCGGCCCCCTGACTCTTGCAGCTAAGATAACTAAAGTTAGAGTACCACCTCCGCACAGCATTCGGCTGGACGAAATGTTCTCCATCTCAGCACTTTTGTCAAGCTACGTATTCCTTCCCTCTCTTTAATGCAGGTAACGGGTCAGCAGCAGGAGATGGCTGTCTTGGACAGACAGCTGGGGCATAAGAAGGAGGAGCTGCATCTACTCCAGGGAAGCATGGTCCAGGCCAGAGCTGACCTCCAGGAAGCGCTGAGGCTGGGAGAAACTGAAGTAACTGAGAAGTGCAACCACATCAGGGTATGTCTCGCAGTAGTGTTTAAGAGTCCTGTAGTTCTGTAGCTTTATTTCGAGATATTTTCGTTGGTTCCCCCCAAGATGCAAATATGAATCCCCGAATCTCGCCGCCCCTGTCCCGTCAGCTTGGTGGTCTCTAGCCGCGTTGGGGCTGCTGTGTGCAGCTGGCCCTGGTCCATGTTTTCTGGACGTGCCGAGGTTTTCTGTTTTCTGCCTCTGTGTTTCCCATGCTGTTTCTTCAGGAATCCCTTTCTGGGAATGCCCGGATCTGACCTAGTTGCATAGTTCAGCTTCACGCCACTAAGGGGCTTCCCCAGCTTTTCCTGGAAGTGATTTATCTTGCTTCTGAGTTTGGTGACGCTCTGCACTTTTCCTACAGAACCTTAGCCTTTCTTGATCATGTTTCTGTTCCCGGCCTTACTTCCCCAAAAGGTGCTAACAGCCCCTTGAGGGCAGGAGATGGATCTGAATCAGCCTTTTCTCTCTGTAACATACAGCCTTGCCCATAGTAATAACTGCATATACATTTTAAATGTAGATATTATATTACTTTTTTACTTGTATTATACTAGAATATGTTAGTGTAAATACAGTGCTATTCTTAATGTAAAACACAAAGATGAGCTTGTTTTCAAATGATAATTTATATGTGGGACAGTTAATAACAGAATTGATTTTAAAGTATTTTCTATTCATAACTTGGTAGAGGTGGGTTGACTTTTTTCTGTTTTTTTTTTTTCTTTGCATAGGAACTAAAAGGTCTTCTGGAAGAACTGAGTTTTCAGAAAGGAGAACTGAATGTCCAGATTAGTGAGAAAAAAAATCAACTTTCACTTTTAAAGCAAGAAATTGAAAAAGAGGAAGAAAATCTTCAGGTAGTTTTAGGGCAGATGTCTAAACATAAAACTGGTAAGTTTAAAGTTTAACCTTATTTCTAATCAAAGAAAAACAGATTATAAATGAAATATTTAAATTGACTGAAAGCAGAATTTTCATTGCTACCAGAGTGTGATGAAAGAAGACCACTTATAGGCTATTGATTGAATTATAAAATGAAACAACCTCCCAGTGTCTTAAACTCTTAAAATACACAGCTGTTAAACTTACTAGGTAGCTATTTCTATTTATCTAGAGAGGGCAAGCTCCAGTACTCTTGCCTGGAAAATCCCATGGATGGAGGAGCCTGGTAGGCTGCAGTCCATGGGGTCGCTGAGAGTCGGACACCACTGAGCAAATTCACTTTCACTTTTCACTTTCATGCATGGGAGAAGGAAATGGCAACCCACTCCAGTGTTCTTGCCTGGAGAATCCCAGGGACGGGGGAGCCTGGTGGGCTTCTGTCTATGGGGTCGCACAGAGTCAGACACAACTGAAGCGACTTAGCAGCAGCAGAGAGGGCAAGCATTT
>NW_011494838.1:2482771-2500192 GCF_000754665.1 Bison bison bison | reverse complement strand
TTCAATTTTATTAAGAAATAAGCCTTAATTTCCTTGTTTTACAAATTAAGCTGAGTTACTTACAGTAGAATTTATAATGACAAAATTTGGAAACAAATGACCAATTTAAAAACCATAGTTTAACATTTAATGGCATGCAAAAATACTGATAAAAGAAGAGTGAAAAAAATAGATAAAAACTAAGCATTGAATGTCGTCTTAATCTGCTTTAAAATATGTGCGTGTGGGGCCCCCTGGCAGTCAGTGACTAAGCCTCGCCTCCCAGTGCAGAGGCTGCACGTTTGGTCCTGGTCGGGGAGCTAAGGTGCCTCACAGCTGAAAAACCAAAACATAAACTAGAAGCAATGTTGCAGCAAATTCAATAAAGACTTTAAAAATGGTCCACATCAAAAAAAACTTAAAAAAAAGAAGGCTGTTGAAGTTTCAAGTGAACTGAAAGTCACTCAGTCGAGTCCGACTCTGCGACCCCATACACTGTGTAGCCTGCCAGTTTCCTCTGTTGATGGAACTCTCCAAGCAAGAATATTAGAGTGGGTTGCCATTCCCTTCTCCAGGGGATCTTCCTGACCCAGGGATTGAGCCTAGGTCTCCCACAATGCAGGCAGATTTTTTTACAGTCTGAGCCACCAAAATATTAAAAAATTAAAGTATGTGTGTGGGGTGTGTATATGCCCGCACATAAGCTTCTGGAAGGAAATTATCAAAGTGCTATTGCAGTAGTGATCATCTTTGGATGGTAGGATAATGATGGGTTTTAATTTTTTTCTTTTATACTTTTTTCAAAATTTCTGTAATGAACAAATATTCTTATAATCAGAAAAATAGTTAATATTTAGAAATCTATATTTCAAAGGACAAAAGAATTGATATGTAAATTTCAGCTGATACAGTTTGAAGTTTTTGTTTGATTTAAATTCTTTTAGGTAGGGTAAGTTCTTTGAGAACTAGATCTTTTTTGAATATGTGTTTAAATTTTTCCAGCAAATTAATGTTTAGCAGTACTTTTAAAGGATTTTTTTCGTTCAAAATACAATTAATTAGTTCCATTAATTCAGCACAACAAATATGTGTTTTATTACCTATTTTTATATCAGCCAATAGCATTATTTTCTGTTTATTTTGTAAATGTTTCCGCATTCAATTAATAGCCTGGACCATGCTTTGTTTCTCTTAGAACTTAAGAATATTCTGGACATGTTGCAACTTGAAAACAATGAGCTGCAAGCTTTGAAGCTACAGCATGAGCAAAAGATGTCTGAGTTAGAGAAGACTCAGGTTGACGTGCTGGAGGTAATACACAAGGGCCTTTTACTGGGAGCAAACCACGCGGTCTCCATTTGTACAGCTGAGTCCTCTTTTCTCTTCTTTAGGAGAAACTGGAGTTGGAGAATTTGCAGCAGACAGCCCTGCGACAGAAAGGGGAGATGGAGTGGCAGAAGCAGGTCTTAGAGAGGGACAAGCGCGAGACTGAGCGGGTAACTGCTGAGGCCCGAGCGTCGCGGCTGTGTGTTGAATCTTTGTGCAAACAAAAGGAAGATCTCGAGGAGAAATGTGACAGCTGGGAGAGGAAGCTGGCACAGACCAAACGGTGAGAGCAGGAGCAAATAAGCTTGCAAGGCCCCTTCTGGAAGGCTAAAGCATTATAAACACACTATTTTAAAAATTGGAAAAGACAAAAAAAAATACAAAATACACCACAAACTCAATATCACAGTACAATTCACCAGTAGCATTTTGGGATGAATTTTCCTTTTAGGCTTTTTTTCCCTCCCTTAAAGCACTTTTTTTTAATAACTTGTGATTTAAGTAAAATAATGTATGCTTGGAATATGTAAGTCAGTAGAGAAATATACCTTGTTGTGGGTAGGAAGGCCCAGTATTAACCCATTGTTAAGATTCAGTTCTCCTCAGATTGATCTGTAGATTCAAAACAATCACAATTAAAATCCCAACAGACTTTTTAAATAGAAAGTGGCCATCTGATTCTGAAATTCATATTGAAATGCAGAGGACCTAGAATATAAAACTTTTTAGATATGACACCAAAGCACCTTTAACAAAGAATAAAAGTTCAGAGCTAACACTATGTGGTGTTAACACAGTAAACAACCGTGATGATCAAAACACTGTGGTGTTGGTGTAAAGACAGGTGGGTGCTGATACGTCACTTCAGTCGAGTCCGACTCTGTTCGACCCCATAGACGGCAGCCCACCAGGCTCCCCCGTCCCTGGGATTCTCCAGGCAAGAACACTGGAGTGGGTTGCCATTTCCTTCTCCAATGCATGAAAGTGAAAAGTGAAAATGAAGTCGCTTCAGTCGTGTCCGACTCTTAGTGACCCCATGGACTGCAGCCCACCAGGCGCCTCCGTCCATGGAATTTTCCAGGCAAGAGTACTGGAGTGGGGTGCCATTGCGTTCTCCAAAAGATATGTAGGTAGGTCAACACAATGGAACAGAAAGTCTGCAGGTGAACTCACAAATACATGTACAACTGATGCTGACAAAGATGCAAAACAGAGAAGAGATGGTTTTTCAAAATATGTTGCTAAAAGCACTGCAAAAAAATGAACTTTGTCTATACTCACACTAAGTATAAAAATTAACTCAAAATGGATCATTAACATAAATGTAAAACTTGTAAGAGAAAAAACATAGGTAAAAAAATCTTCGTGGCCTTGGAGTAGGCAAAAATTCCTTAGATAAGACACTGAAAGCATGATCCGTAAAAAAGTAAATTGATAAAATTGAACTTCATCAAAGTTTAAAATTTCTGTTTCTTGAGAATTCCCTGGTGATCCAGTGGTTAGGATTCCATGTTTTCACTGCCAAGAGGGCAAGTTCAGTCCCTTATTGTAGAAGTAAGATCCCACAGGCTGTACAGTGTGGCTGGAAGAAAAAAAACTTGTTTCTCAAAAGACACTTGTTGAGACAATAAGAAGACATCTCAGACTGGGAGAGAAATCTTTGCGACTGTGTGTCTGATGCAGGACTTGTACCCAGGATGTATGTACATGTATAACAAACTCTCAAAACTCAGTAATTAGAAAATGAAGAAACCAATTTTCAAATAGGCAAAAATTTGAACATTTTATTTAAGAAAATAGATAAATGGCAGATAAGCACATGAAAAGATGCTCAGTGTCATTAATAATTAAGGAAATGCAAATTAAAACCACAACTAAATATCATTACATCCCTATTAGAATAGATTAAACACTGACCATACCAAATTCTATCAAGGAACTTTCATACACAATTGGTGGGAGTATAAAATGTCAGACCACCACTTTGGAAAATAGTTTGGCAGTTAGACTTAAAAATGCAAACATACACCTACCAGAAGATCTAGCTTTCCCACACCTAGAGGTGCAAACGAGTAGTGTGTGTGTGTGTGCACGCACGAAAGCACGCTAAATTGCTTCAGTTGTGTCCCACTCTTCACGACCCTGTGGACTGTAGCCCACCAGGCTCCTCTGTCCATGGGATTCTCCGGACAAGAAGACTAGAGTGGGTTGCCATGCCCTCTTCCAGGGGATTTTCCCAACCCACGGATCAAACCCACGTCTCTTGTGTCTCCTGCGTTGGCAGGTGGGTTCTTTACCACTGGCGCTGCCTGGGAAGCCCAGAGGTTAAAGCCGACGTCCATACAAAACTGTGCACTGACGCTCATAGCAGCTTGACTCGCAGTGGCCATAAACTGGAAACACGCTAAGTGCCCATCAGCTGATGAATGGGTCGGCAGATTGTAGTGTATCCATACCATCGAATGGACTTTCAGGTGGCACAGTGGTATAGAACCCACCTACCAATGCAGGAGACACAGGTTCAATCCCTGGGTTGGAAAGATTACCTGGAGTAGGAAATGGCAATCCCCTCCAGTATTATGCCTGGAAGATTCCGTGGACAGAGGAGGCTCGCAGGCTGCAGTCCATGAGGTCACAAAGAGTTGGACATGACAGAACACACACACAGGCATACCATAGAATGGGCTTCCCTGGTGGCTCAATGTTTTGTAAAGAATCTGCCTGCCGATGCAGGAGACGTGGGTTTGATCTCCGGGTTGGGAAGATGCCCTGGAGAAGGAAAGGGCAGCCCACTCCAGTATCCTTGCTTAGGAAACCCATGGACAGAGGAGCCTGGCGGGCTACAGTCCCTGGGGTCACAAAAGAGTTGGACATGACTTAGGGACTGTACAGTAGCAACATGCCATAGAGTACTACAGGGCAATAAAAAGCAATGGGTATTAACAACACGCAACTCCGTGGGTGTGTCTCAAAGTGACTGCTCAGTGAGAGAAGCCAGACCAAAGCCAGTCCATAGTGTGTGATTCCTGTTCACGTAAAGGAACACATGCTCATACATACATTTTTTTTTTTTGACAAATCTTAAACAGAGAAGGCAGTGGCACCCCACTCCAGTACTCTTGCCTGGAAAATCCCATGGATGGAGGAGCCTGGTAGGCTGCAGTCCATGGGGTCACTAAGAGTCAGATACGACTGAGTGACTTCACTTTCACTTTTTACTTTCATGTATTGGAGAAGACAATGGCAACCCACTCCAGTGTTCTTGCCTGGAGAATCCCAGGGACGGGGGAGCCTGGTGGGCTGCCATCTATGGGGTCACAGAGAGTTGGACACGACTGAAGTGACTTAGCAGCTTAGCAGCATTATACATAAAATTGTGTTTTTTGCTTTTTCACTTACAGTTAAGTCCATTTTAATCACGTTTGGAATTATAAGTGCTATCCATGTTATCCCTGATTTTTATAAAACTTCAATTTTAGCAAGTCACTTTTTGAAATGACAAACATTTCCAAATGTTCTATTTGGAAAGCTGAAAATAAGGGGTTTTTTTGAGAATGAGTTGAAGAGCCTTACAGTTTGTTAATACTTATTAATGTTTGTTATTTTAGTAAATTATTAATATTATTAACTTATTAATGTCATCCAGACTCCACAGCTGTGCTGTGACACATAACACTACTTGTTAGTTGTCTGGTATTTGTGCTTGGACATTTTGTGTTTGATGGTCTCACTTGTATCGTAGGGTCTTAGCAGCCACAGAAGAGAATAGCAAAGCAAAGCAGTCAGACTTAGAAAAGTTGGAATTGGATATCAGAAAACTGGAACAGGAGCTAGACCAGCTAAACAGAAGCAAACTCTCCCTGCACAGAGACATCACGGCCATGCAGCAGCAGCTCCAAGGCAAGAGAGGGCGCGGCGGGGGGGGCGGCCGTCCTCCTTCTGCTGGGGTCTTTGTTTAATGGTTTGCTTTCTTATTACAGAAACAGAAGTGAGAAATTGTCCTAATATTAGGTATGGTGATGGTTGAACAACTCTGAATTTACCAAAAGCCATGAAATTGCATACTTTAAATGGGTGAAATGCATTATATGTGAATTATATCTCAGTAAAGCTGGCTTTTTTTTAAAAAAAAAAATGAATTCATATTCCTTAGAGAACAATTTTAAAAACATAGCAAAGTGACAAAAATTACTATTGACCACACTCTTCAGAGATAATTTCTACTAGCAATGTGGTAAATATCCTTCCAGATTTTTCCTTGAGGGGTGGTGTGTGTGTATAGATTTAAAAACAAAAATGGAAGTGACGTATTTATGACCAAATCTTTATGAATCTGCATGATTGTTTACTTATAAGTTACTAAGTAATTCCAGCCAACAGTATACTTGTTGAACACTTCCTGTGTACTGGGCATGATTGTAGATGTTTCATATGCATTTTATCGTTTAATTCTTATAACATTTTTATGAGGTAGAAACTATTGTTTCACCCATTTAAAGAAGCCAACGTAAGCCTAGTTTCCTTGGGACTTGCTTAAGCGAGAAGTGACTTGCTCGGTCTCACCCAGTTAGTAAGTGACAAAACCAGTACAGATAATAAAATTTATTTTCAAATTGTCTTCCTGAAACGTTGTACCAAATTTACATTTTTATCAGCAGTGTGGAAGGTACCTGTTTTTAAACCACACACCTCATCAACAGTAGGTATTGTGTGTGAGTTTTTTTTTATCATGAGGTTTTGAACATGTTAATCTTTTTTTTTTTTTAATATGTTAAGTCTTTAAAAAACATAAGGCTCCAAGCCCAGATCTGGCTTACGCATGTACCTCTCTCTTGGCCTTGAATAAGGTAGGGTGGCATAGTCACCTGTTATACCCTAACAGAAGGAAGTATAAATTCACTTTCAGTCTACATTTTTAAGGGGACTGATGGGAAACTGGAAAATGTATACATATGTATTTCTTAGTCTATGTAAATGTTATTTCTGTAGAAAAACGAGAAGCAGTAAACTCATTACAGGAGGAACTAGCTGATGTCCAAGACCATTTGAACCTAGCGAAACAGGTAAGCCTAACAGATGTCATCTTCCGGTAGTGCCCTGCAGGTGTGCAGACAGCTGCTTGAAGTAACAAATCAAAGAGGCTGGTTCCTTCTCATATGAGCAGGTCCTCTAGAGCCATTTATCTAACACAAATGTAATATATACAAAACCTTTGATGCAGAGCAGTAATTGTCTAGTTTATTTTAGCCCTAGAATTCTCCATTCAAACAGTGTTCTGCTCAAAGCTAGTAAGTCAGGGGTGTTGGCTAGAAGAGCCCCATAGTTGGTCAGCCGCCACTCTGAGGGCTTCAGGGACCAGACGGACCTCTCTTCCCCGTGGCACAAATGAGGCCTTGATGCTTCTCAGCGTCTTCCTGCAGTGATTCAGTGTTGTCCTGTGAGAGTACTGCTGTGAGCTGAGTTCCAAAGAACCTCAAGCAAGTTTTAGACCTTAGTTCTACTCTGTACGTTACGGGTTAGACATCTAAATTCTCTTCCTTCTACCTTGAAGATTCTGTTTCTAAGATGTATAAAGCTTATTCTGTCCTCTAAAAAGTCTTAACACGGGTTCTTATGAACATTTTCTATGTTACTAGAAATATGGTAACTTTTCCAAAAGTGTTTAATTAGGGTTCTTTGAAGAAGGAAGTATTTATTGTTTTGTGAATTTTTTAACCTGTATAAATATTTCAGATGGTAACAAAACCATGACTTTAGGCTCATTTTCAGTCCAAGTTAAGGCTTGTTCACAGCTTTTCTTAATCTTGGCAATCCTTTGAGGTGGGTGCTGTTTATTCCCACCTCAGTGACAAGATGGCTAAATTTCGGAGGAACTGAGTCTCTTGCTGAGGGTCTGCCATCTTAGGTACTAGGCAGAGGGATCAGTGGTCACACTGAGCTCCGGGCGCCTTCGCCTGTTTACTGCGATGATGGAGGCTGTGGAGCTCTCAGGCTGTGTCCGCCGGGCTCAGGCGGTGCGGCCGTGCCACTAGCCCGGTAGAGAGGGTGGCTCTGTCCCTGGCTGGAGCTTGTTCTTTGACCTGAAGGACCTGCTCCACACCACCAAGCGCCAGGATGTCCTGCTTGGCGAGCAGACCAGGCTGCAGGAGGACCTCCAGGAACGCAGAAAGAAGTTGGAAGTCTGCCAAAGAGAAGAGGCAACAAAGCGGCAGCACCTGCAAGCGCTTCAGACGGAGGTGGAGGCGAAGGAGGCCGAGCTGGCCCGGCAGGACACGGTACCGCACCCGCGGGCACGCAGGGGGGCGCTGCCGCGTGCGGAGCGCTCTTCCCCTGGGGTCTGAGGTGGAGGCAGACGAGACCGAGCTGGCCCAGCAGGAGACGGTACCGCACCCGCGCGGCAGGCAAGGGGGGCACTGCCACTCGGGGAGCGCTCTTCCCCTGGCGCGGCGCTGCTGAGAAGCTCCCGCTTGGGGTCTTGCTCACCCGAACCTGCCCTGTGTGACCTGAGGGGCATTTCACACCAACTCTCTGACTCCCTTGGTATTAATATTATGGACCATTAAGACTGTAGAACAGGCCCCATAAAGAACCGTGGTGGCCACGTGTTGGTTCCTGCATATCCCCTCCTCACATGCTAGCCAAATCATTTTCCATCCCCACCTGACCCCAGGAGAACTCCCTCTCTATCACCGTGGGCTGCTCGCTACTTTCTGTTTGAACTGGAATCTGACTAGTGCCCATGAAGATTCCTGCGGGACACAGTTAGTTGATGACTAACAGGTTGTTCTCTAATAAGACGTTTCAGAGACTTCAGAAAGAGAGAGAAAGTGAAGAAAAAAAGTTAGAAGCCAGTCGAGCGACCCTGCAGGAGCAGCAGCAGCAGCTGGAAAAGGAAATAGCAGACCAGAAGAACGCCCTGGACCAGGTGCTCAGCCAGGTGCTGGGGGCCGAGGAGCGCGCCAGGACTCTGCAGCAGGAGGAGAGATGGGGTGAGACCCTGGAGAAGACGCTGTCCCAGACCCGTATGTATCCCGGAGCGCTGCCAGGGGTGGGGCGCGGGGGGACCCGCTGACTGTCAAAGGAAGCGCGTAGAGGAGGCCCGGCCTCGGCCGTGGTCCAGGCAGGAGGGGCATGCGGGCCGCCCTCACTCGGTCCTCCGGGTCCCGCGAAAGCCGAGGAGGCGGGCCCAGAGGGAGCAGACTCTCTTTATGGAGATGGAATTCGATCTCGACACAGTCAGGTGTTTGTCCTTGACTGTGTCACTTTCTTTGAGAATGCTTTTTCAAGGAAGTGGAATATTAAGGCAAAGAAGTGCCACAAGGCGCCCTAAAGGCTTTCTATAGAAGTGCTTTAATTCCGAGCTTTGGAACAGTGATCCATTTCATGTCAACCTGTTACAAAAAGCAATATTAACAGTTCTGTGATACAGTTGTTGGCCATTCGGTCTGTTTATTCTTTTGAGCCATATATAAATGAACTTGACTCAAGGGCAAAAGATGGTTCTTACGTCAGTAAATGAATTTTTTTCCCTTAGACTTCAGGTTTTAATAATGCTCAGAAAATGTTGTTCTCCCCTGTGGAAACTTTGAGGACTTGGGTTTTGAAAGGATTATTACTCCTTTTTCCCTGAGAACTCTTGATTCAGACCCAACCCTTTTCATTTTGAAACAAACCTAAATATGCTGAGTCTGACCGTGCCAGAGGCGTGAGAAGTGATATCTGGGCAGGGTGTTGCTTTACACAGGTTGACTAGAAAAATCTGTGTTAAATATCACTGTTGTGTATGAGCATCGTTTATTGAGTGTACTCACCATGCACTGGGTGTCTGCATGCACAGTTCCCATTGAATACCAGGAAATGGGTTCCTCTATAGAAAATAAGACTCATGCCATTCCAGATCCTCTGTTCTTTTCCTGCACGGCCTCCCATGGAGGAAGAAATACTATGTACCTCCCTTTATTTAAAAGTAGGTTTATAAAAAAGCGTTCCAGGGACTTCCTTAGCTGTGCAGTGATCAAGACTCTGCACCTCCAGTGCAGGGGGCACAGGTTCAATCCCTGGTTGGGGAACTAAGATCCCACGTGCCTCATGGAGCAGCCAAAAATTTTAAAAGTGGAGGAAGGACTTGAATAGATGTTTAAATAAGCAAGTGAATAAATAAATAGCATCTCAGTAGTCTCCTCCGTGTTCCTTGCACCTCACAGAATTGGTGGTCTCCAGTCTCAAAGACTCAGAAAATGGTGGCCGCCTGTCACTTTGGAATCAGGTCCTTCAATAACAAACTACATCAAAAGGCACCCTTCTCTGAACCTTTTTCTGGGCCGCCGCTGTGGGTCAGGGGAGAGTTAGACAACTGGCTGGTGGAAGAAAGTGCCTGAGTGAGCGTCTCGTCCTTGTGCAGTCTGCCCTTAGCCAGCCCAGGGCCTCGGGCTAAACTGCCTGAAATGCTGTTTCAGAACAACAGCTCTCAGAACGGGACCAGCAGTTGTTGGAAAAGTCAGCTGAGCTGCTGGCTCTTCAGAAAGAGGCGGACTCGATGAGGGCAGACTTCAGCCTCTTGCGAAACCAGTTCTTGACGGAGAGGAAGAAAGCTGAGAAGCAGGTAGCCAGCCTCAGGGAAGCGCTCAAGACCCAGCGCAGCCAGCTGGAGAAGACCCTTCTCGTGAGTGCCCCCGCCCCGCCCTGGCGGCTTGTGCCCCCTGCCCCACCCCAGTGGCTTGTGCCATGACGCCTTCCATGTAGAGAAAATAAATGACCGGGCAACCCAGTCCCTAACCCAACTGTTGTTTTGGGTACATTTGTGCATAGTTTGTGCCTGAAGCTAATGGGAGATTTTGCCTGCGTCTGGGCTCAGCCCTAGCGGAGTTGGCTGTCTGGCTGGAACGCTGATCACAGGCTCAGACAGCACCCTCGGCGAGCCAGCCTCTGCGCACCTCTCCAGCGGGGGTGCAGGGGTTTGGGGGCGGGAGAGCTTCTGAAGAGCCTCTTCCCCAGCTGCAGTCTGTGCTCACAGGTTTTCTCATCATGCCCTTTTTGGTCAGCATCAGCTTTAATTAATCATTATCCTAAAACTAGGAGGTTCAATCTGTCATGCTCTTATCCCTGAGATGAATTGTGGGTGGTGGCACTCAGATGCCTCCAGACCAACAGGCAGCGACAGGTACTGTCCCAGAAGAGGATTTTCTAACCCCCTTTGGAGGGGTTCATGTCGCCCTGCAGTGTGAATGTGGCTTTGCATCCGGATGTATCTCCCAGAGGGCGATACCACGCACAGCCAGTGACGTGCAACAGGACTGTGACGGGAGTGGGCAGATGTCTAGGTTTTAACCCTCCCAGGAACCCTGTGATGGTGGCTGTTGTTCACGTCTCCCAGACAGGGGAGGGTCACCTGATCTGTGCTGACACGGCACACCCAGGGTTCAGGCTTTCTGCTCCAGCTCTGCCGCCGCTGCTGCAGGAGGCCGGCCGATCATCCCTGTATAGCTGGAGGCCAGACAGGAAACGAAGGCTCAGAGATGGCGAGTGCCAGGCAGCAGCGCGCACCTCCAGAGTCGTTCTCCTCCTCCCTTGCTAGGAGCAGAAGCAGGAGAACAGCTCCATGCAGAAGGAGATGGCGACTATCGAGCAGGTGGCGCAGGACAACCACGAGCGGGCCCGGCGCCTGATGCGGGAGCTCAGCCAGATGCAGCAGGAGTACGCGGAGCTCAAGAAGCAGGTGCGCCCGCAGCCCCGGGCGCGGGGCGCGTCTCAGCCGCGCTCGTGCAAGGAGCGCGGCTCTGTGAAAACTGTCAGACTAGTGATCAGATTGTTCTTCTAGTCTTGAAATTTAGAACTTTCCACAAGAAGAAAGTATTTGTTCAAGATACACTTTTAAAATGCCTCCAAGATACACTTTTGAAATGCGTTAAGTTCACCAAACTTGTTAGTTTTTGAAAGAAAAATGACACTTCTTCAGCATAAAATTTTATCAAGTCCCAAAGTGCTGTGTTGAAATACTAGATTTTATGCCAGAAACAAGTCTGTAAGAGACAAACTCCCAAGGAAACCTCTGATCGCCTGTTGTGTAGCCGGGCCGAGGAGAGGAGAACGGTTCGTCCTTGACAGAGGGTCTCACCCTAGACCCCGCCGTGTCCCTCAGCCCGTGTCAGGGGCTGGCCCACTCCAGAGCTGTCTCGTCAGGCTGCTCAGACCCCTCGAGTGACCCTGCTACACTCTGTCCTTTGGATGACCCCACGTGGCCATTTAGTCTCATCTGTTCCTATAACCACGCCCCCAACACACACACACACACACACGCGCACACACACACACACCCCTTTGGCTCAAGAAAAAATTACTTCTAAAGGCCCCCTGGCCTCTGTAAATTTGGGAGGGCAGTTAGCAGTGAGTATGACTGTGGTATCTTCACTGAGCTCTTTATGGACAGAGCCATATAGAGTGATCTCTCCCACACCACCAGATTCTTCATGTGTAAAATAAAAACATTCAAGCAGACCTTTTCTAAGCCCCTTTAAGTGCTAACATTTATAACCTAGACCACTTAAAACTTGTTTCAGTAAATGCCCCTTTTCTCCTTTGAGGACCGCTAAGGTGCCTCATATAAATTCTCACGTAGCTCTCACGTTGCAGGATACAGGAGGTTTAGAAGTTAGCTAGCTTGCCCTAACTCGCACTGGTAATGACTGTTGGAAGTGAGCCTGGAGCCCAGCGCTGCCCCGCTGCAGCGAGACGGACTGCAATAGTGTGGGCCATCTGCAAGCAGCGCTGCCCTGGGCTTCTTCGAACAGGCGTGGCTCCAGTTGGAAGGCCAGGAAATCCTTGACTCGGTAGCTTAGACATACTTGGGTAGCTGGAAAAATCACAAATTTTTACGGTTCTAATCATAATAAGTAACATTTGTAGGTCTTTCGGTGTATTATACCTGTATTTAAAATATTAAATCATTAAATAATAATGCTTCAGTTCTAGTACTTGGTGGTATTTGACTCTCACTTGCTCTGTAGATGGTAAACCAGAAAGACCTGGAAAGAAGACAAGTAGAAATCAGTGAAGCGATGAGGACACTTAAGTCTGAAGTGAAAGACGAGATCAGAGCCAGCCTGAAGAACCTCAACCAGTTTCTACCAGAGCTGCCAGCAGACCTGGAGGCCATTCTGGAAAGGAGCGAACACCTAGATGGAGGGCTGGAAAGCTTGAAGGAGAACTTCCCATTCGCCCTGAGTGAGAAGCCATCACCTTTTGAAGAGAAACTACATTTTTCTCGCGTTCACATAATGGTAAGGGCTTGTTTATCCTGCTGTTCCCTGGACTTCCTAAAATGGCCCTTTGGTCCCCACCGCCCCAGATGAGTTCTGACATGGACTGGAGGGTGGGAGGAGGGAAAGGCGGGCTGGTTGTGACGGTGCTGTTCACTCTCTGATGGCTCCCTTTTCCTCTGAAAAGGATGAGCACTGGCGTGGAGAAGCGCTCCGGGAGAAGCTGCGGCACCGTGAGGACCGACTCAAGGTGGCCCTTTTAAAAGAAAAAAAAGTATAAGATGCTTGGCCTGTTGAGAGCGGGGAAAGTGCTCTGTCGCAGCCGTCACAACAGATTTATAGGTTACATGTTCAAAGCTCAGAGAGGTTGGCATCACAGTTAGTCAGCACCAAGGTCAGGGTTCAGACCCACGAGCTCTGGTGCTCAGCGCAGGGTTCCTAACCCTGGGTAACGCTGTTTTGCCTCAGTTGAAACTGACAGGACCTGCAGACAGAAAATACAGATGCGCTGATCAAAACACAGCTCACAGGCCAGTGATCGGGGGAGGGATTGGGGAAACCAGAAAAGTAGGCTTGGGTGTCAAATGAGAAGCTGTTTGGCTCAGGATATGTTGAGCTTGAAGGCTTCATGAGACACAGGGAAGGGTGTCTGTCTGTAGGCAGCTGAAAATAGGTGTCTAGGATTTAGTTGTAAGTTCAGTTCAGTTCACTCGCTCAGTCGTCCGACTCTTTGCAACCCCATGCACCGCAGCACACCAGGCCTCCCTGTCCATCACCAGCTCCTGGAGTCCACCCAAACCCATGTCCATCGAGTCAGTGATCCCATCCAACCATCTCATCCTCTGTCGTCCTCTTCTCCTCCTGCCCTCAATCTTTCCCAGCATCAGGGTCTTTTCAAATGACTCCACTCTCTGCATCAGGTGGCCAAAGTATTGGAGTTTCAGCTTCAACATCAGTCCCTCCAATGAACACCCAGGACTGATCTCCTTTAGGATGGACTGGTTGGATCTCCTTGCAGTCCAAGGGACTCTCAAGAGTCTTCTCCAACACCATAGTTCAAAAGCATCAATTCTTCTGTACTCAGCTTTCTTTATAGTCCAACTCTCACATCCATACATGACTACTGGAAAAACCATAGCCTTGACTAGATAGACCTTTGTTGGCAAAATAATGGCTCTGCTTTTTAATATGCTGTCTAGGTTGGTCATAACTTTCCTTCCAAGGAGCAAGCGTCTTTTAATTTCATGGCTGCAATCACCATCCTCAGTGATTTTGGAGCCCAGAAAAATAAAGTCAGCCACTGTTTCCCCATCTATTTCCCATGAAGTGATGGGACCGGATGCCATGATCTTAATTTTCTGAATGTTGAGCTTTAAGCCAACTTTTTCACTCTCCACTTTCACTTTCATCAAGAGGCATTTTAGTTCTTCTTCACTTTCTGCCATAAGGGTGGTGTCATCTGCATATCTGAGGTTATTGATACTTCTCCCATCAATCTTGATTCCAGCTTGTGATTCCTCCAGCCCAGTGTTTCTCATGATGTACTCTGCATATAAGTTAAATAAGCAGGGTGACAATATACAGCCTTGACGTACTCCTTTTCCTATTTGGAACCAGTCTGTTGTTCCATGTCCAGTTCTAACTGTTGCTTCCTGACCTGCATACAAATTTCTCAAGAGGCAGGTCAGGTGGTCTGGTATTCCCATCTCTTTCAGAATTTTCCACAGTTTATTGTGATCCACATAGTCAAACGCTTTGGCATAGTCAATAAAGCAGAAATAGATGTTTTTTCTGGAACACTCTTGCTTTTTTGAGGATCCATCAGATGTTGGCAATTTGATCTCTGGTTCCTCTGCCTTTTCTAAAACCAGCTTGAACATCTGGAAGTTCAGTGGTTCATGTATTGCTGAAGCCTGGCTTGGAGAATTTTAAGCATTACTTTACTAGCGTGTGAGATGAGTGCAATTGTGGGGTAGTTTGAGCATTCTTTGGCATTGCCTTTCTTTAGGATTGGAATGAAAACTGACCTTTTCCAGTCCTGTGGCCACTGCTGAGTTTTCCACATTTGCTGGCATATTGAGTGCAGCACTTTCACAGCATCATCTTTCAGGATTTGAAATAGCTCAACTGGAATCCCATCACCTCCACTAGCTTTGTTCGTAGTGATGCTTCCTGAGGCCTGACTTAAAATGTAGGAGTGAAGAGTATAGTGGAGAGCTGGGAATGAGTGAGGCGGTTAGAACCAGAGAGGACAGCGTGCATCGCTGGGGAGCAGCCACTCGCCTCGAGGGCTGAGAGGGAGCCACGTGCAGTCCCGAGTGAGAGAAGGCGCTTTACATCAGATAGCCTCTGGCCACACGTGGCTGTTTAAATGGAAATTCACTGTCATTAAACCAGGTTAAAAATTCAGTTACCACATTTCACGTGCTTGGCAGCCACACGATTAGTGGTTACCATAGAAGGCAGCAGATGTAGAACATGGAACATTCCTGTCGTCACAGAGCGTTCTGTGGGACAGTGCTTGCTGGCAGCGTTAATTAGAGGATCATTTCAGAGGTGCCGTGGGGAAGCCAGGAAGCAGTGTGGGGTTGAGGATTCCAAGCACTGGGAGACACTGACGATAGCAGTGTAAACCCATCGTCTGAGTCTGAGCAGGCGTCCAGCGAGGAGGGTGCAGAAACCCCGCGTGTTGTGACAGTGGAGCGCACAGGCTGAGTTTAAGGTGCGGTGACGACACACGGAAGAGCCGTCTGGCACCTGCCCGCCTGCTCCGCCTTTTTAACTTTTGAAGACAAGGGTTTTCAGCAGCCACTTCTGTGTTCTGACAGATTTGCCTTTCAAATGTTAAACGTGAGGAAGCTACTCAGTACTAGTTCTGGCACATTCCCCCTGTAAAGCCCTAAGTCCTCCCGTAACGCTTCCAGGCCCAGCTCCGACACTGTATGTCCAAGCAGGCAGAGGTGTTAAGCAAAGGGAAGCGGCAGACCGAGGGCACGTTACACAGCCTGAGGAGGCAGGTCGACGCCTTAGGGGAGCTGGTCACCAGCACGTCTGTGGAGTCCACGTCGTCAGCCACTCTGTCTCAGCTTGAATCTTCCCTTGCAGAGGACTCCCATCTTGGACCAAGTCAGGTAGGAGGAGGCTCTTCACAAGTGGTCTGGCTTGTACATGGAAAGTCCCTGAAAGCTTTGAGGCCCACAGCCTAGAGTTAGACTCAGAAGGACACGAAAAAGTGAAAAGTGAAAGTCGCTCAGTCCTGTGCAACTCTGTGGTGCTGTTGACCACACAGTCCATGGTTTTTCTCCAGGCCAGAATACTGGAGTAGGTAACTGTTCCTTTCTCCAGGGGATCTTCCCAACCAAGGGACTGAAGCCAGGTCTCCCACATTGCAGGCGGATTCTTTACCAGCTCAGCCACCAAGGAAGCCCAAGAATACTGGAGTGGGTAGCCTATCCTTTCTCCAGCAGATCTTCCTAACCCAGGAATCAAACCGGGGTCCTGCATTGCAGGCAGATTCTTTACCAGCTGAGCTACTAGGGAAGCCCAAAGGGCATGAGTTTCCCCAAGATTTGAAGGTGGAAGGACACGACTGTCACCTTCAAATCTCAGGGAAACTTGTCTTAGGGAAGACTCGCAAAAGTTGTCATGGTCCCTGGGAAACTGGAATCAACTGGTTGGTAGTAAATGCGTAAAGAGGACAAGCTGCTGATTTAGGAAATCAACTAGGAAACA
Source organism: Bison bison bison (assembly GCF_000754665.1). Lineage (NCBI taxonomy): Eukaryota > Metazoa > Chordata > Mammalia > Artiodactyla > Bovidae > Bison > Bison bison. The sequence continues at coordinate 2,483,900 of NW_011494838.1, read as the reverse complement.
GGGACATAGTTAACTCTCCCATGAAGGCTCTCCACTTTGGATTTCCTTATTGTCTATTTGGTAAATACAACGAGTTTAGGGAATTCCCTGGTGGTCCAGTGGTTAAGGATTCTGTGTTTTCACCACCGAGGGCCCGGGTTCAGCCTCTCATTGGGGAGCTAAAATCCCATAAGCCATGTGGCACAGTAAAAAATAGAAGAGTTTGGACCTCTGAAGCCAACTTGTGTCCCAGTTTAGTCTGTCCACTTGGGAAAGGTGACTGTGCCAATTGTTAGTCCTAAGCGAAGTTTGAACTCTTAATTCAGAGTCTATAAAAAAAAAAAGCACAACACAAGATTTCACAGGTTTTCTGTGTGAGACCTAGATGAGGTTAGTAATTATTTAGGAGGAACGTAAAATATATTCATGGAGTCCCTAAATAGTAAGACAATATTCCTGTCAGACAAATAGCTACCATTTTGCATGCCTAGTGTGTGGGTGTGGTGGCTCAGCGGTACAGAATCTGCCTGCGATGTGGGTTCAATCCCCGGGTTGGGAAGATTCCCTGGAGGAAAGCATGGCAACCCAGTCCAGTATTCTTGCCTGGAGAGTCCCACGGACAGGCGCCTGGGCAGGCTGCAGTGCGTACGGCCGCAGTCAGACGAAGTGCCTCTGCACGCCTGTGTGTGCACCAGACTCTACGTGTACTGCCTCACTTACTCCTGGGAACTAGCATTCATCCTTCTATATGAAGAAACTGTAGAAAACAAGAAATGTCAAGGTCACAGCGAAACACAAAACCAGGATTTAGAGGCTGATCTCTCTCTACCACAGAGCAGTGTATTGTCTGTGAGCCCAAGAACATCCAAGGCCCGTCTGCATCTTTAATAGACCATAGCCTGCTCATTAGCAGCAGAGCCAAGATGTGAATATGATCACCTTAAATCTTCCACGGTAGGACCCAAGTCAGATACAGGCCAAAACCGTCATGGGCCTCAGGGCAGGAAGAAGGTCAGAGGCAGAGAGCTCTGTAGAGATGACTTTGGAGGTGAGCCCGGAAGAGCGGGAGACGGGTGCGCAGGGGTGTGGGCGCCCGCTGAATTCTTCAGCTCCAGTGGCAGCCGGAGACCTGAGGCGCCCCGGGTCCAGG
>NW_011494838.1:2480601-2482671 GCF_000754665.1 Bison bison bison | reverse complement strand
TAGAGAGGGGGTTGTTAGAAGTATGTTGGGTCCCTGAGTCTTAATCTAGGGGTGTGTGGGATGAAAATCTGAACTAGGTTGGAGTTAGGGGGCTGGCTTCTGAGCCTAACGTTTTATCTTCCTTCTTTCCAGAGCTCCTTCCATCAAGTTCCACAAGGTCCATCACCATCAGCAGACAGTTACCGACACTGATGCTGTCCTCAGCTTCCTGCTCACAGGGTACATGTTACAAAAAGTTCTTTTATTTATAAATAACTACCACTTTCAATTGGCAGATGTTGAGTTGTAGCTTATCATAGTCTTAATCAAAGTAACCATCTAACTTTTATCCTGGGTAGTTTTGTATGGTGGTTCATCTTAAAACATTTTTCCAAAGAAGTACTCAAATATTACCTGTTAGCCATGATGCTATCATCTAGTTCTGTGACTTTAGCTAAAACCTGTTTTTACTGTTGCAGAAATTCACCCTTAGTCCTTTCTCATCCTGTTGTAGGACGAGTGGCTCAGCCAGATGGAGGAAGACTGTCTTGCCTAAATATGAGGAAATAACTTTCTCCACTACCTCACTAACTTCATTAGAATGCCACTTGGTTTTTATCAAGATCCAGTCAATTCAGATGCTGAAAACTCCACTGTAGCTTATTCCACTTCTACAGCGACTCTCAGCGTTTTTGTTAAGTCACCTGTACATATGGGAATATCGTATACTATTTAAACCAGGGTCTTACATGGCTGAGGGTTTTCTTTTTTTAACCTTTGAAATGCATTATTATAAAACCAGTGCTGATCTGAATCTATAAACTGGTAAAATCTATAGTTAGGTTAAAAACAACATGCTTAGGCTCCTATTTATAGTGCCAAAAGTTATTTTTGGATTTTGTTTAAAATCTATTTTCATATGAAAATAAAAGATAAAATAAATGTGGGTCTGACATCTGATTTTACATTTCACAGATCTACAGTAAAGCCATAAATTTTTTACCCTAATTTCAAGAGAACGTCAAGTCCTTCAGATGGCTTTCCGTCTCTGTCTGCAGGTTGAAGTATGTTGTATCTGTCAATGCTTTGAAAATACTTGTCATAAAACTGTAGTATATACTTCAGAAGCCTTTCTTCAACGAGAAACATTTCTTTGGTGGAAAATTAGAACTCTGGAAAATCCACACGCATTTTTAGTCGTTCAGTCACGTCTGACTCTTTGCGACCCCCATGGACTGCAACCCACCAGGCTCTTCTGTCTATGGGATTATTCAGACAAGAATACTGGAGTGGGTTGCCATTTCCTCTTCCTGGGGATCTTCCTAACCCAGGGATCGAACCCGTGTCTCTTGCACTGGCAGCTAGATTCCTTACCACTGAGCCACCTGGGAAGCCCTTGGAGAATCTGACCCAGTGGTAAATTCAAACTGTGTTCAGACTTGGGAATATTTTAAAACAATCCTATTTTCTAGGTTCCTAGACAGCTTTTGAACCAAAACAGGTATTATATACCATGTCATACTATATATAGTACAGCACTATTCTCTGACCACCTGCTGAGGTTTATATTCCTAAGAAGTTGTTTGCCTAGAGCTGGACCATTAAGATCTGGGCTAGGGACTGACATGGGATGAATATAAGACAGTGAAAATGTCATAAAACTAACAGCCAGTAAGTTCTAGAAAACATCTACTTCCGATGTAAACTTGATTTGATGGTGTCTTTTTTACTTACATTCTTTGTTTCATTTTCACAAGTCTTGGCAAAATGCTTAGAAGCCTGGCCTAATTCAACAATTATTGAAATCCTTCAAGGACAGTTTCCTGGTCTGTCCATGTGCTGAATGAGAGTAAAATATTTTCTTCCTAAACTGCCACGTGAACAGGAATCATTTGGTCTTCTGTTAAGGCTGTGAACTGAGCCACATGTTTATAAGAAAAGAGCACACTTAAAACAGATGCGGAGAAGTTCCCGAAACTACAGTCTTACTGACCTAGAAGGTGATTCGTGTATGAAGCCAAACACCTGGTCTCAAAAGACGTCTTTCCAAAGAAACTCTACTCCCTCCAACTAGGATTATGTAAAAATCAC
>NW_011494838.1:2461069-2480501 GCF_000754665.1 Bison bison bison | reverse complement strand
GCCCCCAAAAAAATCAAAATCACTGCATCAAACACTTTATTGTCCATGAAAAATACTTGAACATCATCCCGGAATGTCTAACGCACAGAGTACCGAGCACCAAGTACTACTCAGGAGGGCCTCATAGGTGCAAGGGCAACGAGGAACCCAGAAAAGCAGGTGACCACACAAGTAATAAGCTCTCCGTGGATTAAAAATTAAAAGAATTTCACATTCTCCCCAAGGTACTTGCCCAATGTCTGGCACACAGATGTTTACAACAGTCTGCCTCTCTCTGAGCACCCAGGTTTATTACAGGGGATCACACATGCAAATACCAGAATCTGGTCCTGAGCAGAGTCAAGGGAGAAGTGTCAGCCACCAGGCGTGCTGACCTCACACTGAAAAAGGCCAAAGAACACCGCGAGTGGGATCTGAATGCACGGGTCAGACCAGAGCTCCATTACCGAGTGCTGTGGATTTATATACTATTTACGCAGACGTCTCTTTTTAAACAACAATTAAGGGCAGTTCTGCAGTAAAAACTGGCAACTTAATGCCAAATAGCTATTTGCCTGAAGAAAATATGAAATCCTGTTATAATTTAGAAAATAAGGCAAACAATTTTACTTTAATCTAGATACAGGTACTTTATTTACAAATATTTAGATTAATAGCATTTTGTTACATCAAATGAAGAGTACAGCAGTCTGAGTAAATCTGTCACAGAACAATTAAGACCCACTGTAGCTGACTCTGGGAACCAGGGTACTGCACCTACACAAGCCACAGACTTCGGTCTGGGATGGCTGCCTTGTACCCGGGGGGTGGTTCGTTTGTTTTGATTTTGTAAATATACACACACACGCCAGCAGGTCATGGTCCCTGGGTGAGTCCCTCGTGATGCAACAGTGTAAGCAGAACAGATCACTGTGCGTCCTTACCAGAACATACCCGATACACTCCAGGTATCTTGCTCTTTAAAAAAGTTAAAGACAAAAATAAAGATGAGTCCACAAATTAACCAAATCCTGTTTTCTGCACATTCCAGTTGTGGCTTTTATTTAACATTGACTGTACAAGACTCTGGTACTACCACGCGTTTACAACCCAGAAAGCAGTATTTCTTACTTTAGTGTCTGTAAATAGGGATTTAAAATGTGTATTTTAAACACAGCAGTTGAGCTGAGGGTGCATTTTATATAATATACTGAGGTTTTACCTATCCTACTTCAAATAACTTCTCAATTCCCAGCCTGAACCATAAACTCAATTAGGAATCAATCAACAGAAGTAAAGAACTTGGTAAAACGTAAGTTTGCTGTCTACAGAAATGAGATCGTTTCCTTGCAGTACAGTATTCTTCAGTGGCCACACCGCCTAGTGCAAAGTAGTAACTTACTTTCTATCAGTACAAACACTGAAACAGGGTGAGAAACACCTTCCCCTTCACAGAACAACTTATGCCAACATGACATAAATACACTAAGAATACAAGCGGTATCTTAAATTATTTCACTGTAGTGTTAAAAATGCACTATTTAAAATCCCTTAACAGCAGACCTGCGGTTCTGGCTGTCTGGTTCAGAATCTTACCATTCTGAGATACAGGTATAAAAGCTTAAAATGTGCAATAAGAAACCAGCCTTTTTTCTTCTTCTATACAGTAAGGCAAGAAATGCAGCCTGTAATGCAAAATGTTTACAAAAAGAGAAAAGCAGGTTAGCACATTGCTGATTGCACGAGGACAGTTAAGAAAACCAGCAGGTAAGCCACAGCGCAGAGACGGAACAGAATCTGCTAGTGTGAATCGTCTCGCGCCGGGAACGCTCTCCAGCGTGATGTCCCCAAACCCTGCCAGCACCAAAGGGCGGAGCCAGTACATCGTGTGCACAGAAGCTGTGTCTGTTTCCTCGTGTGAAATGGAAGGGAGTAACATGGTCACATACAGGTCCTACTGTACAAACTGGTATTTTATACTGTTCCAAGGCCAGTAATCAATTTATTTTCTTCATTAAAATAATATACACAGAATGTATTGTTAGTTCGGTTCCTTCAAATTTTATACATATTTACTTTCTGCTAAAGAGAAAAAGATAAAATGGTGTAAAAAAAAAGGATAAAGCTATTAATTAAGCATAAGAAAAAAGATAAATGGATATTTTCCCTGCGCAAGGCTAAGACAGAAGCAAACCGCCTTAAGAAAAATGCCACCCACACAACAGGGAATTTATCCGACAAAAACAAAAGGCTTTGAAGAACCCTTTCTCTATCATCAGAAGTCATTTCACAGCAATAAATGTATGGGTTACAACAGACATACCTGAACAGTTAAAGATGGGAAGAAAGCTTAAGATACCATCAAATTAAACCGTACAATGAGACGAAGCCTTGCCAAAAGAGGGAGGGGCAAAAAAATCAAGTCCAGCATCAGTGCTCAGTCTAAATCGTGGACTGGTGACACACCTATCACGAGGACAATCGGGGGGAAAGTCTCGATTTGCCATGCAGGAGAGACGGATTACTCTACTTGCCTTTGATAACCTGATTACATCTAGTTGTTTAGCAGTTTAGTATTGTGTTAAACTGTTTTTACAACAGAGTTGTTTTTTTCTTTTTAATTAAACCCAGTAAGATGTACAGAAGACAGTGAGGCAGTAAAAAGTACTGCTTCCAACAGACAGAGGTGAAAGGTCGAGTGAGAGCCACGGCGAGGAGGTCACTAGCAGCCGCAGCCTTCCCTCTGGGGCTGGGGCTCGCTGGTTAGCCGGCCCCCCTGTGGGGCTGAAGGTTTGTGCTGTACACCCGACTCGGCGGCGTTCAGATCCAAGCTTCCATCCTGAATGTTCTGATAGATCTTCTTGGCAGCCTCAAGGAAAGCATCTTCTACGTTCTCTCCCCTAAGAGGCAATCAACAACTTTATTGGCAAACCATAGCTTTCTACAAAACATAAGACATTACACACTGACCTTTTGCTAACCTTTGCCATGATGTCTTCAACTTAGCCACTGTCATCTAATAAGGGATTACCAGAAGACTGAGCTAAAGAACAACATGGGAAAATCTTTTCTTTGGAAAGCATATCAACAATACTAAGAGCTCTTTCTACAAACCCAATGTGAAACTGTACATGCTCTAATCATTAAAATGCTATATAGTAATATATAACAATAATTAAGCAGGCCATAGTAGGGGGTGTTCTAAACCGAAATAAAATTATCTCCAATCAGTATTCCAGGATTTGTATGGTCTGATTAGCCAAGCATAAACTGTACTGTTCTTATCATGCTTAGCCATGTTCACGTTTGATATTGGCCCTTTTAGGACCAACAGTACAGATGAGGCAAAACAAAAAGGGGCCAGCTTCTCAGCACTGCAAGGAGTATTTGGCTTAATAAATGAAGAACTATGACAGGAGTGCTGGGGTTCAATAATGAACGTGGAATAACAATTAGAAATGTTACTTATGCTTCTAATTACTCTTAAGACATTGAATATTTCCTAAAGTCATGCTTTTACTAAAATGACAAGTATTAAATCAACAGGTTGAACAACCTTGAGTCCAAGATGCCCAATTCAGCCTTGGTTGTAAAGGTCACTTTTAGCCTTTACACAATTTGTGTTAACACAATTTCATTTATTAACCTGTATTACCAATGAGTACAATCAAGGTATAATATTTTAGGGAAAGTAACAAAAAACATTATTTTGAAATGTGAAACAAGCAAAGGGATTTTTGCTGTTTTCCCTGCCATAAGCATTACACATTTACATATTATACACTATATGTACATATACATTATACATTTATATATATATGTGGTTCTGCTTTGAGAAATTTGAATATAATTTTAAATGATCTACTGATTTTAGTCATACTTACGTTTTTGCACTTGCTTCAAGGAACAATAAACCTAAAAATAAAATTCAGACTATGAAAGACATTTCAAATTAACTCACAAGGACATTCTCTTAAGTGACTTCTGAGTAAAACGTTCCCATCAGCTTTCAGTACTACCACCACAGTATTTTATGAAAGACTATGAGTCTGAAATGGAAGGAATCTTTATGTCATTAAATAATTCTATTGCCCTCAAAATGAATCCCAAATACAAACGCATTTTGTATTTCCTCATTCTTCGATTTGAGCAATTTGCACTTAAAAAAAACTGTCAAATCATCTGCATTGTCAAAACCCCACTTCTCCTTAGAAATCTCGCATGTGTGACCGAACGCCATTAAACCTCACAAGAAACCCACCGTTTTCTTCAGCAAACTGTTTGGCTTCCTCATACGTCACATCCCGCTGAGCCTCCAGATCTGCTTTATTCCCTATGAGGATTATCACCTGGATTGTAACCGAAAGAGAGACGTCTTACACAAAAGCAACCTTTAAATCAGACATGAAAACTCTAAAATCCAAAAATCTGGAGGAAAAAACATGCAGGTCTACAAAGGAAACTAAATACTACCAATTACCCATCGGACGATGACCACAGAATCGTGAAGGTGTAACTATGAAGAGGCACAGAGGGTGTCTCCAGGACACTGCCTGGAAGAGAAGGGTTCTGCCTTTCATTAGATTTTCCTAAGTTCCTGGAATCCACAGAAAGCTTTAAAACTACTAGTTCAACTTCTGAGGCTACAAGTAAGGAAACTGATACTCAAAGCAAACAAGGACTTGTTAAAAGATCACTCAAGAGTCCGTGGTAGGCGGACATCAGAATTCAGGCAGAAAACCCGAACTGTGACCTTCCAATCCTGTCCTCCCCTACACTATCCCTCGGTTAGACGAGGTCTGTAGCAGCTGATAACAATGACTGCATCCAGGAGAGGGGACAGCGGGGGTGGGAGAACGTCTGTACAGCGACTTCATATTCAAAGCAAAATATGTTCCCCTTCAAAACTGATGTGGTAAATCCAGATACTTTAGAAATGGATGGTTTCAACTAAAAGGGTTGTCCATCACTAACTTTTTTTCACGTGAAATTTCAGCCCCTGGCTGTCCTTTCAAAACATGGTGTCCATGAACTGTAACTATTTTGACCCAAATGTCCACCTTTAGCGTTCTTCAATCAGTGTGGACAGGTGCCCACTGAGGATGGGAAAACATTTTCACATACGGTCAGTCCACCTATCCAGTAAAGAGTAAGGCAATTACACTTAAAAAATGAAATCAAGTTTTTTAAAAAGTCAAAGTTGGTAAAGTCACAATGGCTAAGTAGTACAGGGCCTTATAACACAGGCACTCAGTTTAAGAAATGTTTGCTTAATGGAGACAACACTGCCTGCTCTCCATTCCTTAAGCATTTCCAAACCACACTTCCCATCTTCGTGAGAGGGGAGGCACAAGGTGGCATGCTAACAAGACAGGTACAACAGCACTATCAACAAAAGTAGAAAGTATGCAACTTGCACATAGAAATCAAAGGCAAAGTTACAGAAAATGTAACAGATTTTTTTTCTTTCTTCTATAATGAGATCTGGTAAGATTTTAAGAGGCATAAATGAAACAAGAAGGACATGGCTAATTTTTTTTTATTATGCTCCTCTAATGACTCTCTACAATAAGTTGTTTTCTTGATGTTTTTAGTATTTTACTTACATAACAAAAGAATCACAAAAGTTTACAGAAGAGTAGAGCTCTTATATCCCTTTCACCAAGCGTCCCCAATACTAGGATCTTAACACACTCTCAACACCAGGGAACTGACACTGGCACAATCTACAGTCCTCACTGAGAGTTCAGTTTTACTGTGTATAGCTCTATGCAGTTTTACTGCAGGTATAGATCTGTGTCCCCACGATCAGCTTCTTCACTACAAAGGAACTGGACTGTGCTGCCCTCTTTACAGTCAGCTCACACCTTTCACCCCTGTCACTAACCCCTGGCAACCACAAATCTGCTCTCCAACTCAGAACTTTTCTTTTTGAGAATGTTTTATATAAATGGAATCATACAGAATGTAATCTTTCGAGACTGACTTTTTTCATTCAGCACAACGCCCATGAGATCTATTTATCTACAGGTGATTCCCTTGTATGGCTGGAGAGTATTCCCAAGAACAGATGCACCAAATTGTTTCACCGTTTACCTACTGACAGCCATCTAGGTTGCATTTTTGACTACTGCAAACAAAGCTGTATGAACATTCACCTATAGATTTGCATGTATACCTACAGTGGGTTTACTGTGATAATGGATAGGAAAGTCCCAGACACAGTCCCTGGCATAAAAGGCAAACCATGTTAACTGACTCTTAAAAATAATTAAGTTGCTGTTCCCTGATGAAAGCCAATCTTAGCACTGATTACGTATTTACTAAACCAGGCCACTGCCAGGCTCTGGGGCACAAAGCTAAGTGAGACCCAGGCCTTACTCTCACAAAGCTCAGTCTGTTCCTGCTCAGGGCCTTCCCTCACTTGTTCCTGGAATACCCTCCGCAGAATCTACCAAAACCTTCTACTCCTAAGTCCCAGATCAAACAACACCTCCTTTGTCAACCTGCTTTCTCCAGACGGCACTGTTCACACTGGCTGCCCCCAAACACACCACTAGCAAGCGCTACCCCGGCCACGCTGTGTCCAGCCTGTTTCACTCTGCTTCCCAGTAGTTATCTGTATCCCCACAGGTGATCTCCCTGCTGGACGATGACCTTGTATTGGCCAAAGACCCACATTCTTTTTTGTATACTGCAGAGCCTACCATAGTAGCTAGCTAGTCTTTAAAATCTCAAATAAATCTTTTCAGACTGGCTAATTTTTTATAATACGCAGAACAGTTTTTATTTTTAATTGACATTAATAAAATTATGGAGACTCATGTAGTGAGAAATAATAGATCCCAGTACACTTTGCCCAGTTTCCTCTAATGGTAACGTTTTATGAAATTAATGCAGATTAAAGTGAAAGTTTCAGATTTCATAGTCTCCATGTGACATGAGATCACCACCCCACTAGTAACTTTCATTTTTCTTAAACCACAAACATGAACAAAAACCAACTGTAAGTGTGAAACCTGGCATAGTCCATATTCGAAAAAAGGTTTTACATTTTCTTCAATTTAAGAATAAAGACTCTCTCATTCTTAGTACCCAAATACAAAAAGTCCACTTAGCAAATGGCTTTCCTTTCTGGGTCAACTTAGATCTTAAGCTTTTTGTACAATAGACATCATTTAACTTACAGTATTTGGATTGGTGAGATTCCTTGCATCTGTCAACCAGCTGCTTAAGTGATTATATGTACTTCTTCTGCAAAAATTAAAGTTTATTTTTGTGACTGCCACATACAGTTGCCATTTCAATAGGAAAAAAAGAAACTTCATCAAATATATTTTAAATATATACTTAAAAAATATTTTTGATTTGACTAGACTGCTGCCCTAGAGAATTGTGGAATGTAAACACACACTTTTCAAATATCTAGCCAAACCTTTTGTTTTAAATAACTCAATAGTCAACAACTTTGCTAATGACTTATACATCAGGAGTAAATTATTTACATTTAAAAACATAAACAGACCAATAAGCAAGCAAGAACAAGATAAAAAATTAATGGAAAATAATTCTGAACTCTGAATTTTAAAAATCGGCTTTAAGAAGATTAATACATTTGACTGGAAACTGAAGTCCCCAGGTATATCAGAGGGTGAGTTTATCCTAACTGTACACTCTCATTTACCAGCAGCTAAATGATTTGAGGATTCATAATGCCTTATTTCTTCATTTTCTCCAATCTGAGAATTTAAAAACTCCTGGCTCCTTTGCATTAGCCAAGTAGGACCTAAGACAGCAAACAAATCCAAATAATTTAAAATAATACAGAATATACTACCACTATTAGACTTTACCAAAAAGGTCAAAACATTTTTTAAATTTTGATGGTTAAAAATATTTCTAATTTATACAGACTCATAGAACATTAATCTATTAGGTGAGGCAACAGAGGCCCATAAAGAGGCAGAAATGATTTCAGAGCCAGGTGCAGGACCTTTTACAGACACTGTGTCCTTGAAGTGTTTCGAGTTCAGTCTAGTGAATATATTCCATCATCTCCAGCTGCCAGTGTTCATATAAAATCTGATATACCAAACAGAATCTGATATATTCCTTTCCCAGAGAGAACTGGAAAGAATTCCTTACTCAGAATTTCTTTTTACTGTACTATATCATGTTATACACAAACCACCACCTACATGTCAAAAAAGTCACATAAAAATTTTTTTCCCAGTGTTTTCAACTTGTCCAAGTAAACAGTGATCAAATATAAATTTTAAAAAGCACAAGCCTTATCATTCATATCTCAATAGGCTGGAATTAAAGAACACACAAAAGCAAAACAATCTACAATCTATAGATACACTTAAGTACACATCACCATAGTTAGATTTTAATAATGAATGCAGTCTTCAACTATGCAGAGCCTTCAGGAATGCATCCCACATAAAAGGATGTCCGTACAAATGGCCAGGTTCTTTACCTGTCTTCCCACAAAACTATTTACCAGTTGCCTGGCTCCAGTGAAGAGCCTTAAGGCTGTTCCCTCTGTTTTGCCCTGAGACCACCCAATTCGAAAATTTAGTAAAACTACAAGACTATAATCATAACCATCCACTATCTTTATTCTAAATAAATAAAATAACCTTGTTGCTGCTGCTGCTGCTGCTAAGTCGCTTCAGTCATGTCCGACTCTGTGCAACCCCATAGATGGCAACCCACAAGGCTCCCCCGTCCCTGGGATTCTCCAGGCAAGAACACTGGAGTGGGTTGCCATTTCCTTTTCCAATGCATGAAAGTGAAAAGTGAAAGTGAAGTCATTTAGTCATGTCCGACTCTTCACGACCCCATGGACTGCAGCCTATCAGGCTCCTCCATCCGTGGGATTTTCCAGACAGGAGTACTGAAGTGGGGTGCCATTGCCTTCTCCGAAAATAACCTTAGGAAACACTAAATTAAACAAACTTACGACTGAAGCGACTTAGCAGCAGCAGTAGCAGCAGCAGAGTCCCTTTACTACAGAACTTCTCACTGTGACTCTTCAAAAGCAGGGCAAAGCATTATCCAAAAGGAAATACACGTGAAAGTCTATCACTTGGTCCCACTTACTGATTCCTACCCGCTCGAAGGTGAGACAAGAGTCACTCTGCTTTAGACACTCTGCATTAATATGAAAGGTGGTCTAGTTCATTTTCTAGCTTAGAGCAGACAAACAGCACAGCGTTTAATGAAGTGGCTCAATTTTCCCAAATCAAACATTTAAGGTCCAGTTTTGTTATTCCGTATCAATTACTTTTGAGTTTCCATAAATAGCAGAGTTGAAATAAATTTAATCTTGCAGCATGAAGTATCATGAGCTACTTCAATCCATTTTAGGACACAAAAAATTTTAATATTTCAGATTCAAGTATGAGAATTTTTTATAATCTACCACGTTGGATTAGCAAAACTACTTAATTCCTTTGCTTGGCCTTATTTTGAAAAGACATGAACTTTAACACTGCTGCTGCTGCTAAGTCGCTTCAGTCGTGTCTGACTCTGTGACCCTATGGACAGCAGCCCACCAGGCTCCTCCGTCCACAGGCAAGAGGCTGAACAGAGTAACTCTTAAAGATTTGCTTGCTTTCTACTGAAGTAAAAATATTTGGTGTGAAATATTTCACCTCAAATAATTCAACTGATACTGCTTTTCAGAAGAGTATTCTTTCACTAGCTCCACCAGCATCTCCTAAAGTTTTCTTTAGTCTTACCCACTTTCAGATAATATATCTGAAAATCTCACACATAGCAATTTAGAGGAAAAAAAACCATAAAACCCGAATAATAAGTCATTTAACAGATACACAATTACAAACTATAGAATGCCTAACAACTTTAAAAAAAACCCACTGCCTGAAGTAGATTTCCTTGCTCGAGTATGCGGGCTGGGACCGTGGCCCTCACCTGGTGATGTCGTACACCCTCACCTGGTGATGTCGTACACCCTCACCTGGTGATGTCGTACACCCTCACCTGGTGATGTCGTACACCATCAGTGCTCCCGCCGCGCCTCTGTAGTAGCTTCGGGTGACAGCTCTGAACCTCTCCTGTCCTGCCGTATCCCAGATCTGCAGTTTGATTTTTTGGCCACTAACTTCAATTATTCTTGTACCAAATTCAACACCAATTGTGTGAGGACAGTCAGCCATAACTGTTAGGGAAGAAAAGAAATAACAAATTCCAACTTGCAGAAAGCTTCAAATTAAGATCAATGGGAAAATGATGTACTAGACAACCAAAAGACTCATTAATGCTTACAGGCTATAAACAGGTTAAAGCCTGCATGAAAAGAAAAAAATTAGCAAAAACCCTTAAGGAGTCACAGGGATGTGACTGGAACAAGGCTTAGAAATTTCTGCAAGGAACCAAATAATAAATATTTCACATTTTGCAGGCCAAAAGACCTCTGTTCCAAGGACTCCACGCTGCTAAAGCACAAGAGCAGCCACAGACAATACATAACATAGGCATGACAGCATTCCAGTAAAACCTTACTTCTAAAAACAAGCAGTGCCAGGACCTGGCCCACAGGTTACTATTTACTGACCTCTGGGCTACCTGCTAATTAAAAATAAGGATTTTAATAAACTCTTCATAACAACATTATACTATTTAGCCTTCTGACAATTCTTACCTAATAACAAATTAACAGTTTTAAGACTCTAGGAGTTTTCAATCAAACAAGTATTTATTCTGTAAAACGTTATCAATACTTCAAAGACTGTCATGAAATTTAGTATTTATAATTATATATTTGCAAGTCTAATCCAATAGGACAAGTCTACTAATCCTTTCTTTATAACTAGGCCACTGAAAACCTATATCCACCATTACTCCTCTACAGTACACAGACTGCTAAACACTTCATAAAACGTTACATTAAGCTAAAAAATGCCACAGAAATAATCTTAACTATTGGAAACAATTTCAACTATATTTAGCCTATCGGTTACATAAAATAAAATGGCCCCTTCTCCTACCACACAAGACAGAGTAGCACTTTGAATCTAAAATGACCAGTCATGAATGCAGAAAGAATTCCATTTTAAATATTTCCAATCTATTATTATTTATTAGCAAATGATATATAAGCACATTCCCCCTAATAAGATAATTTCTACAATGGAAAGTCAGAGAACAAGAAAAAGATAATTTAAATTTGAAATTATATATTTTTATTTTTAATAGCATATATATTTAAAACCAAAGTTTGTATTATCAAAAATCTAGTCAATCAAACTATATATGGCATAAAAAACACCACCATACATACAAGTATATTTCATTTGTACCTATTTAAAAAAAAAATCACTTCCTAAAGACAAAAGTACATATACATAGGGAAAAGTTATATTCTATTGCATAGAGTGTACTGAAAAGAACACTTTTTAAAAGGCAGGAAAGTGACAGTAAGAATCCGCCAATGTTTTGTCTTACACACTGAACTTACACTTTTTCTCTGTAAACTGGTGAAGCAAGCAGGACTTTCCTACTCCCATGTCCCCTGTTAAAAAAAAGTTCCAATTTTATCCTCTTATAATTACATGCAATGACTGCTATACCTCTTTTACCATATTACATCACAAACCTCTGGGCACTTAAAAATTTTCATTTTCATCATTTATAATGAGTTCAAAAGATCCTAAAGGTAGGTTTTCACTGTGATATATAAATTGACTATTCCCAACCTTCACTGGTGGTAGAATCTGGTTATGAATTATGTCAATAAATAGACACCAGCTGGGAAAAGCTTTTTAACAGAAAAACTGAACAGTGTTTTCTACTTTAAACTATTACAACTTTTTGTTTTTTCCCTTAACCCATGCATAAAAGCCAAAAACTCCTGGGAGTGACCAAAAGGGCAGCACAGAACAAGTAGAAATAATAAGCTTTGGAAATCTGATTCACTAGACCCCATTTTATCTCATATTTCTTATAGAATTCCACAAAAGAATGTGCATCACATGAAAATCCGAATGGAACAGGTATCATCTCTGACTGTACTGACAGCAATTTAACCTTTGGTGAAGGAAGCATTACAATATAGTCACGTAAGCTCAATATTAAACCAAACTAACAGGAAGAATTAAAAGAAAAATACGTATATTTCAACTTACTCTTACATATGGATAAACAGCAAGAGAAAAACTACGATTTATTTCATGTATCTTACACAATTATTCTGAATTTTTATCAATTTTTGGAATCCAGGGGGCTCTGAGAAATTTCATGATATTTTTGGAATGTATCAACACTCCTAGGAAATTAATCTCATTCCCAGTATTAACTTTCAGGTAGCCCTCAAGTCACTTCAGAGGTAGCCAGCTTTGTACCCAGGGTCACAAAGTAACAGGTCACTGATAAAAAATAAATCCTACCAAAGGAGTTTTAACTTTGCAGTGAAAAAGACAAGTATTCACTTCCTCTGGGGTACTATGTTAAGTATTAGCATATAAACATTTTGCATTTTAACCTTTGGAGAACAAACAAGAGTATAAGTTAAACAAACTTACCAATAATAATATATTTAAAGATGTAGGAGTAGTTGTACGGGGCAGTTGCCATGGTGGCACTAGAAACAAAGAAAACTGAGTTACTTCAGGGAAAAAGTATGCTCAAGTTATCCAAGCCGTGTATCCTGTAAAGATATATAAAATTAACCACAGTGATTATAAACAAAATGTAGGTTACAATAGCAGAAAAAATTGCATTTCCCAAATTAATCAAATACACAAATTCTCTTGAATGAACACTTTCAACACTCTCATGTATTATCCACAGAAATAGAACATATATCAAAACAATTCCAATATTTCACTTTAGGAAATACCAGATAAGAAATGCTACTCTGGAAAATTTCAATCAAGGAAATCTTTATAAATTTAAGTTTAAATAGTATCATTATAAATAGTCCTCCTCCCGTTAAGGTCTCCGTTGCAGCCCTTAACTCAAGTCTAATGATCTATTTGTTTGGAACACTTTGATTTTACAATAGAATGTCGTAAAAAGTAACCACCAACTTATAAACACAAAAAACCTTTTCACTCTACTTGAAATAATCATAGCATCCAAAGAAAAAGTAATTATATTATTTCTAAGTGAAATGTCAGAAATAGAACCACATGAAACTGTTTTTGTTGTAGATTTTTTTCAAGTCAATTATTGATCATTTCATACAGTTCCTAATACAGCATTTGAAGGTTAACAATATGTCTGCTATATATTTTTCCAGGAGTTAAGAGAAATAATGACATATTGTAGTTGTAAAATTTGAAAGTTTATGTATTACAAGATATGTTTGAAGATCACAGCTCATTTCTCACCCCCACAGAAGACTTTAACCTAAAGAAATCTAATTTCTCTCCTACTTTTAATAACTTTAAAAAAACCTCTCCAATTTATTCAAATGAATGCCTTGACTGTGTCTGACACTGTGCTAGGTCCTAGAGAAATAAGAGGTGAATTCTAATACTGGTAATAACTTACAATAAACTTTATTCCCCAATAAAACTGAAAGAAAAAAAAATTTATTCTCAAAGCAGTTTTCAGCTGAAGATGAAAATTCTTTATAAATATGAAGGTTTAACCTCATTTTTACAAAAACTGATTTTCCAATATTTTTTTTAATCTGGTTTTTACTGTTCTAGCCAACTGTCACATACGCAAGCCAGATACTTAACAGGATTGGGGAAACTCATTTACTGTAATTAACAGCTTACTATATGTTATATTTCAAATAAAATTTCTAAGTAACTAATAAAATTTAACTTGCAGAAAGAGTACATATTTAAAATAAGTGAATTATTGTTATTAGGGAAGAGAAAGCTGTTAATTATAGTAAATTACCAGACAATCATTTCACACAATATAGTCTTCCTGCTTAGCTGTATGAAATACATTTAACAGAACTGGGACATGCTATAACACATTTGTCATCAGTCACATCACAGAAAACTCCCTTGACCAGTTCATTCAGAAAAGAAAGTGTTTCTAGTTAAAGTAACTGTGATTCTGAACATCATACATGAGTATGATTGATTCCCTTTCTCCAGAAACAAGAATGACCTTGGTCCCGAGGTTCAAACTGGTCTGTATTATTCACCAAATTTTGAAGACAAGGAAAGGAATCATCTCTCACAATAAGAATGATATTTAAAGGTTATTAATTTCTTCTTGGGCTGCATTCCCTTCAGGTTCCTCTCTTCTAACGCATTTTTAACTTCTCTTTTAAACTTCTTTTTCCCCATTCAAACTTGGGGGAAAGTAATTAGTCATCTTTAAATGACTGCTACTCTCGTGGGTCTCCTCTGATGTTGCTGTATCTTTTCTTTCTTCTAACTTAGTTATAGCTGTACATACTATGCTTCCTTTCATTTTATTATGTTAAAACTGTGGACTCTTAACAATCCCAGTTTCTATTTGAAAGGCTCTAAAGGCTAATCATGAAATTATAAACCAGTTCTAGTTGTACTAATTTGTGTACTTGCTAATTAATCATACAAGCATTTGTTAATATTTGAGATGACTGATTTTGAAATTTTATTTCCAACCATTAATTAGTAAGCTATTTACAAATAAAAGAGAATTATCACTATTTCAGACTGAAAGCCAGCACCCTGTTCTCCACCTCCTCACCCAATTTTCTGGTTAAGTTTCTTAAAAATTACAATAAAAATCCTAAAAAGCAGAGTTAAAGGAGAACTAGTCAAACTAACTAATTGCAGTAGACAGGCAGGCAAAAACTACCAAGCACTGTAGCCACCAACAGAAGGTTTAAAAAGGTTCCCAGAGTTAACTGACAGAGGTCACTCAGAATTTCGTATTTCCAACAACCATGTTCAAGGGGCCCCCTGTAACTATGCTTGGGGCTTCCCTGGTGGCTAAGGTGGTAAACAATCTGCCCGCAATGCAGGACCCCTGGGTTCCATCCCTGGGTTGGGAAGATTCCCTGGAGAAGGGCATGGCTACCCACTCTAGTCTTCTTGCCTGGAGAATTCCACGGACAGAGGAGCCTGGGGGGCTACAGTCCATGGGGTTGCAAAGAGCTGGACAGGACTGAACACTTGCCCTTATTAATACTGTTTTAGCAAAGGACTTCTCAACCTCATCTTGTGAACATGAAACATATACCACTATTAAGGTAAGAAATATATTTAAATGGAGTATGCTACTGAATGAAACTCTACAACGGGTGCTTTTTTTTTTTCACTTCATAACAGCACGGATCTATTTCCAGGCCAATACATATAGACCTAATGGTTACTAAACGCATGTTAAACACTAATCACTGTTGTGCCAAAACAGAATCACATTGTCTCCATCTACTGAATCAGACAGTGTTCCAAATAGAACTATACATATAAATGACTAGTTCTGAAATGTACAAATAGAGAGGAAGGTAGGTACTTTCAAATACTGCGCTTGTGGGAATCTGAAGTGCCAAAATACTTTGATTAAATAAAGTACGTCAGTCCTATGAAATGATACACATCTAACTGAAAAACCATTTAGATACATGCATTAACCTGGAAGCATGTTTATGATTTTAAGTGAAAAAAAAAAAAAACCATGCTGCAGAGTTCCATGAGATAACATATACCCATTTTTAAAGACATACACACACTCAATCCTACATGGATACAATATAGAAGGATACACACCAAACTAAAAAATTAACACATGGAATCAAAGAGAAAAAAGGAAGGGGAAAACTATTAACTTTTTTTTACATATCACTAAGAAAGAAAGAAAGTGAAGTCGCTCAGTCGTGTCCGACTCTTTGCAACCCTATGGACTGTAGCTTTCCAGGCTCCTCTGTCCATGGGACTCTCCAGGCAAGAATACTGGAGTGGGTTGCCATTTCCTTCTCCAGGGGATCTTCCCAACCCAGGGATCGAACCTGGGTCTCCCGCACTGCAGGCAGACCCCCTGAGCCACCAGGGAAGCCCTTACATATCACTGGGAGAACACTATAAGCATCTACTATATACTCTAAAATATTAAAAGTAAAAAAAAAAAGGACTTAAAATATTTTAAGCATTTTACATATAATTCTAATGTGAAACAAGAACAAAAAAACCCCAGCCATATTTCCAACATTACTTCCACATTTACCAATAACATGGGGAACAGCATATGAAGTGTCTCGTGATCAGAGTCAAAACAAATAAAAGGGGGGGGTCCTCCGGCCGTCGGCGGCCATGACTCTGCTTTCACTGCTGAGGGCCCAGGGTCAGTCCCTGGTCAGGGGAACTGAGACCCTAGAAGCCCCCTGGTGCTGCCAAAAATAAAAACAAAGCAAAAAACAACAAAATACATAAAAACTAGAAACAGCTCTAATTCCCAATAATGGAGTCCATTTTCTCATTTTCTTATGGTTTGACTCCTTGCTGTATTAACTTACAGGCTTGTCTAATCCTTTCACAGCTGTTACACAGCTATTTTATTCCACTCTTAGGACATAAGGTGTTACTGTGTAATTTCTATGTAACCGATTCAAGACAACAAAGGAAAAAAGCAACCCCTAAATAAATATATTCTGGGTGACTTAAATTCTGACCCTTATAGTTTAAGTGAGGCTTTTTTATACATGAAAAATGCTGTTAAAAACACCTGAACCAAGATAAACTGCTTTTGTGATTCCAATATAAAAATTTTTAAATTATGTTAGGTTTTGACAATACAGTAATGATCAAAAAATACACATATAGAATCCCAGGGATGGGGGAGAGCCTGGTGGGCTGCCGTCTATGGGGTCGCACAGAGTCAGACACGACTGAAGTGACTTAGCATAGCATGGGCCCTCACTTCATACAATTCAAGAAGAGAAGCGCTTTGGTGTGCTTCCGAAACCACTGCAGGTCTCTACTTGATCTGTCAGTCGAGTGGACACAGAACTTTGGGAGGTAAGCTATTAAACTAATCAAAATCTGTGGTCAATTTCCTGTCCTCAACCTTAAAGCAACCTCTGAAAACAACCCACTCATTTCCGAGACCCACCTAAAAATCACCTCAGTTTTGACAAGATATTTAATGTCACACTTTTTTATAAATTAATGTGGTAAGAAAAGAGTTGATTTCTCCATGTGTCAAGAGAAAGACAAAATTTTTCTGCTAATTATGATGGCACGCTGTGAATAGGAAATAAAGTAATACTGTACCTCTGTCCACAGAAGGAAAGTATTCACGAGAAAAAACAAAACTAAAACCCTGCACTTAGAATTAAAAGGATCAGAAACAGTGAAAAATTTACTGAGGAAAGGATGTCTGAGATTTGCTTCAAAATAATTTGGTAGATGGAAAAGAATCTAAAGTCGAGTGGAAGGACTTTCCCCGTGGCGCAATGGATAAGAATCCACCTGCCAACGCAGGGGACATTGGTTCGATCCCTGTTCCGGGATGATCCCACATACTTGGGAGCAACTAAGCCCACACACCACAACTACTGAAGCCCGAGCGCCCCAGAGACTGTGCCTCACAACAAGAGAAGCCACTGCAATGAGAAGTCTGTGCACGCCAACGAACACCCACTCAGTCAAAAATAAAAATAAATAGAATTTTTAAAAGTAAATAAAAAATAAAAATAAGAGAGTGGATATATGTGTATGTATAACAGATTCACTTTTCTGTACAGCAGAAACTAATACAACATTGTAAACCAACTATACTCCAATGAAAAGTTTTTTAAAAATAACAATTTGGTGGAGAGGGTGCAAGTATATATAGATGAAATAAGACTGAGCACTGCCGACACTGGATAATGGGTATATGAAAGCTCAATATACTACTCTATTCTGCATACGTTTAAAACTATCTAGGAGAAAAAGTTTCTTAAAAGTATAGTATCTTTGATACTTCGACTTGTATGTACACTGCTGTCTCCGGTAATGCACAGCATCCTTAATCACAAAAAAATGTTTCAAGTTTTAAAAAAATGAAACATATCTCAGTAGACCTAGTTTTAAAGTAACTTATTTGCCTTACACAAAGTTTCCTCTAATTGTATAATATTTTACTAAAATTACGCAAAGATTTTTAATACTGATAAAAATCAGTTGTAAAAACACTCCACATTCTGTTGTAAGGTTGCAGTATGCACAACAATGAAGTTTACCATGAAATGTAAAAAAAAAAGTTAAGTGTAGCTTTAATTCCAAGGGAATTTGTTAGGTTATTAAAATTCTAAAAGTTTTACATCTTTACAGTAACTGCCATTTACTGAGTGCCTAATATATATGTCAGCTACTTTATAAGCAATCTCTAATTCTAAAAACTCACTTTACAAATAAGGAAGCCAGCTCAAGAGAGGAGATACACCCATGGTCATATACCACTAAAGGGAAAGCTAAGATTAAGGCTCAGATCTAACTCTATAGCTCTCCAAAGCCATGTTCCTCTCACTCACTCAACAAACCTTAGACACTCACTACTAGCCTGGCACTGTCAGAGACAATGGAAGCTGACCAAACTTTAAGCAATGTGCTAAGGGTTTTAAACCCCACTTAAATCTTCACAACAACTCTAAAATGGAGGTACAGTTATCCCTTGAATGGATAAGGACCCTTAGTCTGAAGAGGTGAAGAATTTGCTTGAAGTCACTAGGAAGTGCACTACTGGAGCAGGAACCCTCCAAAACTCCTAACCACTACAAGTCTCAAAGGCATGACCAAGTCAATGGGTGTAAGCAAAAAACTGAAGAAAAACTCTGCAACGTCTTGAGGAATGGTGGGGTGGGAGCTGGGTTACTGCAAGGTCAAATTTGTCCTCGACCACCACACCGAAATACTAGGCAGTTCGGACAGTAATGAAGCGAGCAGGACTTTGCAAGACTTCAAATCTGGACTCTCGAGAATTGCTGTGGGACCACCAGGAAAGCATGTGCTCTCTGGGAACTCGTTTCTTCTTCAAACTGAAAACGGAAATCTTGTCATCTATCCTCTGGGGTTGTAAGAATGTGAACCAGCAGTGTAGTGGCAGACAGACTGGGTCATAAAGGAGAAGTCAGCTGTTATCCAAACGCAAACATAGGAAAAAAGGAATTAGACTGTAGCTACATGTTCAATGGTCATGTGTGTACCCCTGGCCTAACCTGAGTGTGCATGTAACATCGTTAACCGGCCACATCGCACTTCCACACCTAAGCTTCCTCACCTGGAAGACGAAGATCCTGTACTCACCACCCAGAGCAACGTGAAGCAAGCTAAACCTGCGGGTCTAAACACCTGAAATCCGCGTCTAGCACGCGGCAAAGAGCAAACCACCGAAACCACTTGGCTCCGCCTTCTTTGCTTACATTCTTAAAGGCCAAAAACTTTTTGTCCTCGTTATTTCACACGCTACCGACGGACGAGGCCGCACGGAATTCCACAGACATTACAGAGCTCCCCCCAAACCAGAACCTCGCCGCCCGGACCCC
>NW_011494838.1:2459379-2460439 GCF_000754665.1 Bison bison bison | reverse complement strand
AGGGGCGGGGGCGGCCGGCCGGGGCCCGGGCAGGCAGCGGGCAGGCCGAGGAGCTGCAGACGCGCCGGCGGCAGTGGCGGTGGCAGCGGCGACTGCTCCCGCGGCTCCCTCAGGATCTTCCTCGGGCTGGTCCAAGATGGCGGCGCTCCCTGCACAGGGTTTCCTGTCACCCTCGCGATGGGTCGGACCACAAAAGAAGGGGGGGAGGAGGATGCGCGCGCAGCTGGGGGAGCCCGGAAGAGGGTAGCCGGGGCCCGGCCTGTTGGCCACGCCCCTTCCTCAGTCCTGCCCTCTGCACTCGTCGCGACGCCGCCGAGCCCGCCCCACTGGTCCTCGCGCCAAAAGGGGCGGAGGAAAGCACTCACGCGCAAGCGCAGTCTCGTGTCCTCCCCTCTTGGGGGAGCTACTGCGCAGATTCGCGTAGGACCTGCTGAAGTACCTCTGGTTCTTGCGTGTCTAGGATTGTTGTGCTGGGGACTTTTTACTATTTTTACTGTCACTTAATGGACGCTTGCCGTACACCGGCCACTATGCTAAGCGCACATTTACTGTACTCATTCAACATGTATGTATTGAGCGATTCGTACCTAACGGTGAACACGCTAGGTCCCTGTCCAACAGCCCCAGGATGTGCATATCCCGATTTTACTGATGGTAAAACTGAGGCTCAGACTGAGCAAGTCGCTTGTCCAAGATCATGCAGCTAGGAAATTACACTTTGTGCTCAGTTTCACCTCTGTCCCTTACAGCCTCCCTTTGAGGGGTACTTTTAATGAAAGAGAACTTGTGATATTTTTCAGAATTTGTCCACCACCTACCCTCTTCCAGCTTAGTCTTCTGTATCACCTCACTCGAAAGTTCAGTGCACACCCGTGCAAGACCGCATTCTGACTTTCGTGGGCCCTGGACACTTTTGCTTTGTGCTTGTGGATATATGTTGGCTTAAAACTCAACATTCAGAAAACTAAGATAATGGCATCTGGTCCCATCACTTCATGGCAAATAGGGAAACAATGGGAAAAGTGTCAGACTTTATTTTGGGGGGCTCCAAAATCACTGC
>NW_011494838.1:2440508-2459279 GCF_000754665.1 Bison bison bison | reverse complement strand
TGACTGCAGCCATGAAATTAAAGGGCGCTTCCTCCTTGGAAGAAAAGTTATGACCAACCTAGACAGCATATTTAAAAGCAGAGACATTACTTTGCCAACAAAAGTCTGTCTGCTCAAACCTATGGTTTTTCCAGTGGTCATGTATGGATGTGAGAATTGGACTATAAAGCTGAGCGCCAAAGAATTGATGCTTTTGAACTGTGGTGTTGGAGAAGACTTTTGAGAGTCCCTTGGACTGCAAGGAGATCCAACCAGTCCATCTTAAAGGAAAGCAGTCCTGAATATTCATGGAAGGACTGATGGTGAAGGTGAAACTCCAATACTTTGGCCACCTGATGCGAAGAACTGATTCATTTGAAAAGACCCTGATGCAGGGAAAGATTGAAGGTGGGAGGAGAAGGGAACAACAGAGGATGAGATGGTTGGACAGCATCACCAACTCAATGGACATGAGTTTGAGTAAACTCCTGGAGTTGGTGATGGACAGGGAGGCCTGGCGTGCTGCAGTCCATGGGGTCGCAAAGAGTCGGACATGACTGACTGACTGAACTGAACTGTGGACGTATGTATTTATGTAATATGTAATATTTGTTTAATATATAGTTCATACTTTATAACTGCATTGATATACAGATGAATAAATTGTTATATAGCAAGTCACTTTCTTCAACCTAAAAGTTAGTTTTTCTCTTCTGATTTTGAAAGAATTTAAAAGATTTTGTAGACCCCCTAAAAATATGGTGGACCCTATTCACTGTGGATAAGAGGGCCCTGCCTCAGTCCACCAAAATGAAGTTCAAGCTTGCTTTGGGCATTCAAAACCTTTTATAAGCTAGTTCTGTCATGGGCAAGCAAGATTTAATTGGAAAAAAATGTATTGGAATTTATAAGTATCTTTTTTTTTCCCTAGAAAGACTTGAGAGTGAATCTCTGCTCTACAACTTACTAATGATATCATGTCTTTGGGCATGTTACTTGAGTTCTCAGGTCTTCAGTCTCCTCAAAACTAAGAATAATAATAATAATAATATATCACATGAGTCTTTGTGAAAAGTAAAATAATATATGCAAAATGCTTGGCATATGAGAATTTAATACGTGGGATTGTTATTGCATGATGGGGCTTCCTGGTGGCTCAGACAATAAAGAATCTGCCTGTGATGCCAGAGAGCCCTGTGTCAGGAAGATCCCCTGGAGAAGGGAATGGCTACCTACTCCAGTATTCTTGCCTAGAGAATTCCATGGACAGAGGAGCTTAGCAGGTTACTGTCCACGGGGTCGCAAAGACCTGGACACGACTGAGCCGTTTTTCTATTTCACTATACTTGATAATCTAATATAAAGTAATATTGAAATCCATTCCAGCCCTGTAGGTCTATGCTTCTATTACTATATTCTTTAATTCCAATAAGTATAATTTGTTTGTGGTCACAGTTTAACATCTCTGAAATCAAATTTGCCTGTACCAAATAAAGGAGAAAGCTGTGAACCAACTGACATTTCTTGTCCAGCTACAAACTTGTGTCTGGCTAGTAAGGCACCCCACTCCAGTACTTTGCCTGGAAAATCCCATGGACGGAGGAGCCTGGTAGGCTGCAGTCCACGGGGTCGCTAAGAGTCGGACATGACTAAGCGACTTCACTTTCACTTTTCACTTTCATGCATTGGAGAAGGAAATGGCAACCCACTCCAGTGTTCTTGCCTGGAGAATCCCAGGGACGGGGGAGCCTGGTGGCTGCTGTCTGTGGGGTCACACAGAGTCGGACATGACTGAAGTGACTTAGCAGCAGCAGTAAGTTTCTATATACACGATTGTCATCTGAACTGAAACCCCTAATGCTTATTGTGGGCTTCCCTGGTGACTGAGTGGTAGAAAATCCACCCGCCAGTGCAGGAGACTGGGGTTTGATCCCTGGATCAGGAAGATCTGCTGAAGAAAGAAATGGCAACCCACTGCAGTATTCCTGCCTGGGAAATTCCATGGACAGAGGAGCCTGGCAGACATGGAGGTCACAAAAGAATCTGACACAACTTGGCAACTAAACCACCACCACCATGCTTACTGAATCCTTACGGTGCTCCAGAAACTGTCCTAAGAATCACACATATTTTCTTATTGTTACTTACAACATCCTCATGAAGTCAGTGCTCTGTTCACCCCATTTTACGAATGAGAAAATTGAGTGTCATACAGGTCCAAAGTCATATAAGTAAAAATCGGTACTGGGATTTGAACTCGGGCACACGTGACTTCAGGTCGCCCATCCTAAGCACAACTTTGTACTTCATTGTTTATTTGTGTTTGTAGCAGCTTAAATGTAGATCCCTAAAGCTGCTTAAGTTGGTGTCAAAAGCGTTACACTTTGATGCTGCATTGAAGAGAAACATTGTTGTGAATCCAGAATGCCTATCAGTGCTAAGCGATGCAATTAAACACGGAAGAAATTGTCAATTCTTGTAATAATTCACAGAGTTTCCAAAGTAGGAAGAGGCTGTGTTTCACTAATTGCAGCATAATTAAGATGGAATGTCCCTTGGATGACAAACATTTGTCAGTGTTTCTGTTAACTTTTTCTTTAAAAAACAAAACACTGTTTGTATGAAAAGAGTGTGCACAAAATATCAGCACTGTTTGTGAAAGCAAAAGACTAGAGACCATCACCAGAGAACTGTTACAAATTTTAGTGTGTCCATATTGTGGAGTATATGAAGCAGTGAAACAGAAAGAGACACTTGTGCATGTCCTGACACGGAGCCATCCCTAGGAAACACTTGAAGTGAAAAAACAAGATACGGAAAAGTAAATAGCAGGCCAACGCATATTAAATTTTAAAAGGAGAGGAAAATAGACATATAGTCTTGTGTAATTGGACATGGAGAGAGATTTTTCCTATTGTTCTGAAACTGCTGCTGAAACCTAAATCTGAACCGAGAAGTCCCTAAGGAGCCCACATTCTACATTTAAAGAGCTGCCAGTGGCTGGGACCCACTGTCTTCCAGCAGGGCATTGAAGAGCCATTTTCTACCAGCCCTTCATCAATCCTGATTCTACTTCTCCCCGCCTATTACCCATTCCTACCCATCTCCCCACAGACAAAAATATTACCACTGGTCAATGAAAAGAAGAGATGGAGAGATGGGAGGAAAACCAGGCTTAAAGACAAATACGGTTTTCTGAAAAGAGACCCATCTCTTCCCTCTCCCTCCATGGGAAGGGGTGGACAGGGGGAGTTGTAGTCTCTTAGACGTAAGAACAAAGGGCTCAAGAGAATCATTAGTGAAGAGTCGGCATGCCTGCAGGAGGAGGAGGAGACTGGCAGCCCCCAGATGTCTGTTACTTACTAATCTGCTCTGCCCATTGCCTCCTAAGCAAAGGAAAATGCAAGTGGAGAGAGACCACATGGAAGGTCTTTGGATGACATGCTGGAGGGCTCTGGGTGGAAGGAGACTGAAATTGGGATCACCATGCTCGCACAGCCCTTAACCTCCCCATCTTAGACTGAACAGCACAAGCTGGCAGTCAGCTGGAGACACAGCCAGCATATGAGGGCTCAGAGACTGGGACATCAGTCTTTCCTAGAGGAGATGCAGAGGAGCATTCCAGGGACCGATTCTTTGTCATATCTGCATGTTCTTGTTTCACTTATACCTGTATAATTTCTTTTGTAAAAATAGATGTTCTTGTAGTCTTTATCTTTTTCCAGAGCCGAAATGTTTAAGTTCGTTTTCAGATCTATTCGTTGCTTAGTTAAACCAAATCGATTCATCTCCTTGTTGGTTTTATAGGCTTAACTTTATTTGTTAATTTTCTTCGTATGTTTTAGAATTTTGATGCCTAGACTTATCTTGGATTGAACATTCTTTTTCCTCTCTCTCTTTGCTCACCCCATTTTTATGTAGTGGTTTTGGAGTTGCCATCAATCCAGAACCAAATATTAAAATATTGATGTCCCAGTCCCTGAGGTAATATTGAAGATACAGGAGAAACAATACAATTTGTACTCTAGTGTTTATTACCATGTGTTACCTAATTTTTAAAAAGCCAATATATATTCAAATGTAGTTGATTAATTTCCAGTGATACATAATTCAGTTGAATAAGGACGAATAATTTTAAAATGCTAGTTTAATCAAAAAAGAAGTGGCAATTTATGTACTGCACTCCACAATTTGGCAGACTGACCAAGAAATGAAAATTAAGACCATGAGATTCTTTAGTCTCTGGATATGGAAAATTATTAGATTCAAACTTATGGTACGAAAGAAGAAAAGGGATGTACAAATGTAAAGATAAGTACATGCTATACTGAATTGTAAAAGAAATTTTGTGACTGTTAAAATACCCACCCCACACCTTATGGGGCTTCCCAGGTGGCATTAGTGGTAAAGAACCTGCCTGCCGATGCAGGAGACGCGAGATTCAGCTTCAGTCCCTGGGTCGGGAAGATCCCCTGGAGGAGGGCATGGCAACCCACTCCAGTGTTCTTGCCTGGAGAATCACATGGACAGAGGAGACTGGCGAGGTGCAGTCCATAGGGTCGCACCCCTATAATATAATCCTCTGGAGTCATAGCTTATGAGGGTGTGTTTGCATGCATGCTTAGTCATGTCCAACTTTTTGCAACCCCAAGGACTACAGCCTGCCCGGCTCCTCTCTCCCTGGAATTATACTGGCAAGAATACTGGAATGGGTTGTCATTTCCTCCTCCAGGGGATCTTCCTAGCTTAGGGATCGAACCCAAGTCTCTTGTGGCTCCTGCACTGGTGGGCAAGTTCCTTACAACTGAGCCACCTGGGCAGCCCCTTATGAGGGTGTAACAACAAAAATTATGTAAGATGAAAGGCGTACTTGAAAATGGCTTAGGAGAGCTGTCGATGGAAAACAGGTTTATTGCTTCTAGAGTTTCCTCCAGTATTTGATCTGAGAGCCTTCTCTTCAGTTGACCACCAGAAGTGGATGGTTTGGATTTAGAGGCCATGTTCCATGAAATAATATGCATCTTTGAACGTTAGAATCACACTCAGTATGGCAAAATGACCACACCATGAAATCCACATGAAAACTAAGAAAAGGCAGGTTCAGCTCTTTCATCGCATGCTCTCTCCAAAGCATGCATTTATTCAGAACAAGGGAAGGCAGAGTGGCACCTGAACTTTCTTTATTGCTTCGTTGACCTTGCACATTTCGTTGGAGATTATGTAAGTGGAGAACATTGGTGATGTGACACAACATGGTCAGTCTTTCCGTGGCACAAACATGGCAGGTGCTGTCAGGAGCTAAGATCTTATCCTAATTGCAAGTCAACAACTTAGCATCATACAGTTTCATAGATATGGGCAGAAGATATGAGACTTCCGGGTCAGAGACAAAGGACTTTATTATTCACAGCACCATATGCAGCATGAGCATCAGGAACTGAATGTCAGGAACCCTGAGCTTAGGGAAATCAAATCTTCTGTAGTGGGGAGTAAGCCTTTCTGTCCTTTGCTCTGGAGGGAAGTCCTGTATCTTCGAAGACCATTTGCTCTCCAGCCATCCGTGTAAAGACGGTCTGGGACCAAGAGAGTCAGCGCCTCTGCTCACAAGATGTGCGGAGACGGAGGAGATCCACAGAAGGGCAAGACTTTATTGTGTTCATGGCACTGTATTTGGTGGGAGGGGAGAGTGAGTAAATGGTTTGCTGTGGAGGAGAGAAAATGGTTTGGGGAGTCACACTGACCCTAGCTCCATGTCTAGCATAACTTTGAAAATTTATGTATTTATTTTTGCCTGCACTGAGTCTGCGTTGCTGTGCACAGGCTTTCTGGAGTTTCGGTAAGCGGGGAATGCACTCTTAATTGCGGCAAGCGGGGAATGCACTCTTCATTGTGGCAAGCGGGGAATGCACTCTTAATTGCGGTGGGCGGGCTTCTCCTGTTGTGGGGCACAGTCTCTAGGCTCGTGCGCTCGGTGGTTGGGGTGCATGGCCTGAGTTGCCCCTTGTCATGTGGAATCCTTCCGGACAGGCACTGAACCTGTGTCCCCTGCATTGGCAGGCAGATGCTTAACCAGTGGACCACAGGGAAGTCCTAGCATAGCTTTTTTATAAGCTAAATGACCTTAGTCAAAGCACTTAACTTCTCTGAACCTCAATGACATAATGGGATAATAGATCTTCCCCCATATAATTGTGGTTTAAATCTACTAGGAAAAGGTAACAGAAAGAATTAGTCACAGTATCTGGAATATTCTAAGCATTCAACAAATGCCCAATCCTTCTATCTTTCCCTCATTCACTGATTTCCTCGGATATGTGAATCAGATGCAGTTAGACCCCTGCCAGAGCCTTAAATCCCTCCCCCTAATTGAGAAGGAAATTTTTGGGTCCCTTCTTGACTTAATTAAGATACATGGGTTCAGATGTTGTACCTAAGAGATCCCAAAGTGATAATGGATTTCACAAGTGAGAAGTTTAAGTCCTCTGTCACACAGACGTCTGTACCAGTACAAGGGCTACCATGGCAGGTTGCTCATGACAATTTTTAAGCTCTTCCTTAATGGTTGAACTGCCAGTCAAATACACAGTTTTCATCACATGGTTCAAAATGCTTATTCCAGCTGTCCCTGTCTCGTTCCAGCCAGCAGAGGGGAGAAAAAGAAGTGGATGGCACAAACCCTCCCTTTCATATGATCCAGAAGTTGTGCTTATCACCTCTGCTCACATCTCACTAACGAGTCAGGTGGCCACACCTCGCTGTGAGGGAGGCTGGGAAACTTAGTCTTTATTCTGGAGAGGGTTGTTAAAAATAGAGGAAGGAAAGAGTGATCCTAAGAAACAGCTGGCCGTCTCTTCCACGTCTCTGGCCCTGCTTTGCTCAGGAGAGGGCAGGCCTGAGAGCGCAGTTTACACTCTGAAGCCACCAAGGCAAACACTTGAGCCAGCAGTAGGTCAGAGACATTCCCATCAGTGAAATTCCCTCAGGGAGACTCTGAGTGAACAGCATCCCATTTGCCTTGCCTGAGTTCTGAAAAAGTTGAGCAATAAAACAAAGAGAAGCAGAGGGAGGCCAAAAGATCACCTTGATCACTGACATAAGGTTGGAGAAGCCACTCTTAGACTGGTAGCCAATAGTGAATCCCAAAGCTGGGCTGTAAAGACCAGGGCCAGCTACCTGCTGTTGGGGTGGGGGGACTCTAGAGTAGTCCCCCCCCCAGTAAGAAGGATGATGCCGAATTGAGCATGACCAAGTGTTCCCATACATGACTACTGGAAAAACCATAGCCTTGACTAGATGGACCTTTGTTGGCAAAGTAACATCTCTGCTTTTGAATATGCTATCTAGGTTGGTCATAACTTTTCTTCCAAGGAGTAAGCATCTTTTAATTTCATGGCTGCAGTCACCATCTGCAGTGATTTTGGAGCCCAAGAAAATAAAGTCTGACACTGTTTCCACTGTTTCCCCATCTATTTGCCATGAAGTGATGGGACCAGATGCCATGATCTTCTGATGCTGGGAGGGATTGGGGGCAGGAGGAGAAGGGGATGACAGAGGATGAGATGGCTGGATGGCATTACTGACTCGATGGACGTGAGTCTGAGTGAACTCCAGGAGTTGGTGGTGGACAGGGAGGCCTGGCGTGCTGAGATTCATGGGGTCACAAAGAGTTGGACTCGACTGAGTGACTGAACTGAACTGAAGTGTTCCCTAGTTTACCAAGCAGATCAATCCCTCGTCTACTCAGAAGTAGATGAAGTAAGGAGAGGAGTCAGAGACATACTCAGAAAAACAAACAAATGAAACCCTTTCTCATTGAAACCAGGACTAGAGAAAAGGGATTCTGCTCTTCCAGCCATGGTGAGCAAAGACCGCAGCGTACAAATAGCCTGTCCGACTCTTTGCGACCCCATAGACTATACATTCCCTGGAATTCTCCAGGGCAGAATACTGGAGTGGGTAGCCTTTCCCTTCTCCAGCGGATCTTCCCAACCCAGGTCTCCCGCATTGTAGGCAGATTCTTTCCCAGCTGAGCCACAAGGGAAGCCCAAGAATACTGGAGTGGGTTGTCATTCCCTTCTCTAGAGGATCTTCCTGACCCAGGAATGGAACTGGGGTCTCCTGCATTGCAGGCGGATTCTTTAACAACTGAGCTATCAGGGAAGCTAG
Organism: Bison bison bison; assembly: GCF_000754665.1. Taxonomy (NCBI): domain Eukaryota; kingdom Metazoa; phylum Chordata; class Mammalia; order Artiodactyla; family Bovidae; genus Bison; species Bison bison. The sequence goes on along the minus strand of NW_011494838.1, from coordinate 2,451,134 downwards.
AAACAGCAGATGAGACAAATGTAATAGACTCTGCAAATAAAAGAAGACCCAAGTGACAAGTCGGAAACTGCCCCACACTGTAATTGGACTCGAGTCCCAACCTTACTTCTTAGTAGCCGTGTGGCTTCGGATAACTTCCTTAAAGTCTCTCAGTCTTCATTCCTTGCCTCTAACATGAGGCATTAGACCCTATGGCAACCCACTCCAGTACTCTTGCCTGGAGGAGTGGAGGCAAGGAAGGAGCCTGGTAGGCTGCAGTCCATGGGGTCGCTAGGAGTCGTACATGACTGAACGGCTTCACTTTCACTTTTCACTTTCATGCATTGGAGAAGGAAATGGCAACCCACTCCAGTGTTCTTGCCTGGAGAATCCCAGGGACGGGGGAGCCTGGTGGGCTGCCGTCTATGGGGTTGCACAGAGTCGGACACGACTGAAGCGACTTAGCAGCAGAAGCAGGATCTAATTCCTCAGGTAGTTGTGAAGAGAAACGAGATAAAGCATGAAAAGTTCTTAAAGAGTGCCTGATCATCAGTAAGCCCTCAGGAAACTGTAGCTGCAATCATTATTTCTGAGAGTCAATCAGTAACTCCTGAAGCAGTTCCTCCATATAAATTGGGGGGGGAACCTTTATCTGCTCTCATGGAATGCAATAGAGACCTGAAATTTTCTGCAGGAGAATAAAAATTATTAGAGAGAGAGGGGAGAGGAGAAGAATAGGAAACAGGCTCCTGTAGGTATAGCTGGTTTGAAAAATTGAGTGGAAAAGAGTCCAGGGCAAACTTGGCTAGGTCTGTCCTTCCTATTCCCACTGTGTCTCACACACACACACACACACATGCGCGCGCGCATACAGAACCGTAGACCAGCCAGTACTCATCCAGGGTCTGAAGTCACTATTCCCAGGAGAGGTTATTGTCTTTACAGATGTATTAGTTAGGGCAAACTAGGTTTTGCTGTGTAACAAATGACCCCCAAGTCTCAGTGGTGTACAGCCACAAAGGTGTATTTCCTGATCACCCTCATGTCCGTGATGGGTCCTGTCCCATGTTGTCCTTACGCCAGGACCCAGACTGAGGAAGTTCTCTCTCTCTCTCTCTCTGGAACACTGCCAGGTTTCATAGCAGATGGAAAAGAGACATGGCGAAGAACACCCTGGATCTTCAAGCTTCTGTTCCAGAGTGATGTACATCACTTCTTCTCATGTTTCATTGGTCAGAGCAAGTCTTGTGGCCTCACGATGACAGATTTGGGGCGCATAATTCTCCTCCAGGGAGGTTACGTAGGCAAGGAGAAATCCAATCTACCATAGTGGGCTACCTCCCTATCCAAACACACTCGAATGCCTGAGGGGTAGACAGCCATGAAGTGTTGCTTATTGGCTGACCCTGGGCCTTCTCTGAGCCTCAGTTTCATCCTCTGTGAAATGGAGACAGCAATACTTGTCCTGTGAACCTCACCAAAAAGGGGTAAGAGTTCAAAGGAGATCACAGGTATGAGTGTGGTTTGTAAAGTGTACAGTCCTGCCCTTCCATAAAGGGGTTTTATTGCTACTATGAGTCTAATAAGACAGATAATGCTGCTGCTACTGCTGCTAAGTCACTTCAGTCGTGTCCGACTCTGTGTGACCCCATAGACGGCAGCCCACCAGGCTCCCCCGTCCCTGGGATTCTCCAGGCAAGAACACTGGAGTGGGTTGCCATGTCCTTCTCCAATGCATGAAAGTGAAAAGTGAAAGGGAAGTCGCTCAGTCGTGTCGGACTCCTAGCGACCCCGTGGACTGCAGCCTACCAGGCTCCTCCATCCATGGGATTTTCCAGGCAAGAGTACTGGAGTGGGGTGCCATTGCCTTCTCCGAGGACAGATAATAGTGTCTCTCAAAAATCAACTGAGTAAGGGAGTCTCTGACGACTCTGAGGTTCTCTTACTGAGACAGCTGTGAGACCCACTCAGGAGAGGCTGCCAGGTGGTCACATATCACAGGTAACTAAGCATTCGCCCATCAGGGATTCGCTCAGCAGCGCCTGAGGCTCAGACTTGGGCCCCTGTCTCCTTCTGACCGCTGGCGCTCCTCAGCGCTTCCTTTCTATTTTTCTGTTTGGGCCCTTCAAAGGAAAGACCAGTGGATGCCTTTCTAACCGAGCCCCTGGTATGCACAAGAGAAAAAATAGAGATCCAAGTTGTCAAGTGACTTGCCCAACTCGACAGGTGTGTTCAGAGCTGGGACTGGAAGCCAGACTTGGGATTCCTATTCTACAGCTTTTCCAAGACTTAGATTCCAACAGTACAGCCTATTAGTTCTGAAATGTGGGCAGGCACCTTAATCTCTCTGGGCCTCAGTTTCCCCATCTGTAAAATAGGTCTGGTGGCCCTGCTTTTTGAATTGCTGTGAAGGTCAGACACGCATATAAAATCCCTCTTCCCCAAACCCTCAACCCCACCCCACGTTTCACCCCTCTATCCCCCTGCCGGGCATCAGTTCCCTCCTGAAAGAGGCCCCTGCAGCCTTCAAGGCTGATACTGGGCACAGCTCCTGTCTTCCCTGCAGGCGAAGGGATTCCCTCCCTCCTGCTGCCTCAGTCCAGAGGAGGATTTAGTTATTTTCCAATTCCCAGGGTATCCGTGAAACAAATGAAACTTTTGAGAGCAGATAGACATTTGTTCGGAGAAGGCAATGGCACCCCACTCCAGTACTCTTGCCTGGAAAATCCCATGGGCGGAGGAGCCTGGTGGGCTGCAGTCCATGGGGTCACGAACAGTCGGACACGACTGAGCGACTTCACTTTCACTTTTCACTTTCATGCATTGGAGAAGGAATGGCAACCCACTTCAGTGTTTTTGCCTGGAGAATCCCAGGGACTATCTATGGGGTCGCACAGAGTTGGACACGACTGAAGCGACTTAGCAGCAGCAGCAGACATTCTGTTATTTTTAAAAGTCTACATTATTCTTAAAAGTCTCTCTCTCTCTTCTTGAGTCTTGCCAAAGATCCTTTTCCCCTCCAGATATTGGAAAGAGAGCTAAGGAGAAAAGGGAGTATGAAGGAGGAAGAATTCTCTCCTGCCTGTGTATTTATTCTGGGTTTTACAGGTTTAACGTCTGACCTTTCACTCCGAGTGCAAAGGAGGAGAGGTGCCATTTCTGTTGGGCTCACTGCTTTATACCCGACACAAGTATGTGCAAGCTGTGGACTTGTTTCATCAATAAATGAGCACAGGCAGCTCCAAGCTGCTCATGCCTTCAATAAGTCTCCATTTTAGAACAAGAACCGGGGCCACTGGTTTGCAAAAACCGCTGGGAAAACCACTTCCTGCTTCCCCCAGTGCCGACATCTATTCCGGTATCAAAAGGAAGGAGCTGGCAAAGCAGAGCATTTCGGACCTGGTCCACAAGAGGGCGTCACAGGCCCGCGCTGGTCCAGCTCCCCGGTCGGAGCTCCCGGCTTTGGTGCCTCCCGTGTCGCTCACACGAATCTGGCTTGACAGTACTCCTTCAGTCTCTTTTTTAGTTCTCTTTTCCTGGCCCAGGAGGAAGTGAAGAAGTTTTGGAGTCTGGTGGACTTGGATTAAAATCCTGGCTCTGTCATTTGCTGAGACACTGGAAAATGAGTTAGCATTGTGAGCTGCTGTATTAATAATAATTGCTCCATCCTTCCCAAGGCCAGGGAATCACTGAATTACAGTGCAAGAAGGGCCCTTCAGGATTGGCCAGCAGAGCCTCCACGCTTCACAGACGGGGACACTGAGGTCCAGGCTACACCAGAGCACAGCTGCCTCCAAAAATATGACAGGGGCTTCCCTGGTGGCCCAGTGGTTAAGACTCCACACTTCACTGCAGGGACACTGGTTCGATCCCTGGTTGGGGAGCTAAGATCCCACATGCTGTGCAGCACAGCCCAAAAAAAAAAAGTACATAAGAGCATTCATCAGTGAATGAATGAATCATGGATGAAAAGATAAGCCAGCAAGGACTCTGGATCCAGACAAAAACACAAACTTGTGTATCAGCCATGTAGCTTCACTGTGAGTAGCTTGACCAGGCTGCTGACCTCCTGCGCCTCTTGCGCCGCCCTCTCTCCTCACCTCAGTGGGGAAGGGAAGGGATAATCAGGGATAATAGCAGTACCTGCTTTATAGGGTGTTGTGAGGATTCAGCGAGCTCGGACAAAAAGTGCTCAGCCAGGTGCCTGGCACCTCGCTAATGTTCTATCTTATTTATAATCCAGGTCTCAGTCATGTAACCTTTCTGAGCCTCAGTGTTCTCACCTACAGAGTGAGAATTTTACATAGCACTGGGGGGAGGATTAAATGGCACCTTATAAAAAAGCCCTCAACATAGGACCTGGCTCAGGGTAGTGATATAAAATGCAGTTTGTACTAATAGGGACTTCCCTGGTGGGCCAGTGGCTGAGACTCTGTGATCCCAATGCAGGGGGCCTGGGTTCAACCCCTGGTCAGAGAACTAGATCTCACATGGTGCAAGAGTTCACACAGCACAGCTGAAGATCCCGCATCCCGCAACTGAGACTCAGGGCAGCGGAATAAGCAGGTATTATTATTCTCACTGTATTCCCATGCATGAAGTCAAGAATAATTGTTTCTAAGAACAAAGCTTTTAACTCACACACACCCTTGTTATTGCGTCAGTTGAGACCTCTCGTCTCCCTGGACTTTTGCTGCAGTCTCCACCTTGAGAGGAATGACGGAGGCCAGCCGGCTGGAGGCTCCCCTCCAGGGGGCACCTTTCCTCAGCTCCAGGCAATTGCCAGGGGGACAGAGAGGTTCCGGGTTGAATCTGTGTCCTGTGGCTGCTGTAACCAAGTACCACAAGCTGGCACTTAAACAACAGAAATGCATTCTCCCACGGTGTTGGGAGTTAGAAATCTGAAATCAAGGTGTTGCGGGGCCCTGTACCCTCTGAGGTTGGGTCAGATCCTTCCTTGACTCTTCTGGCTTCTGGGGGTCAATCGTTGCTGCCCCTTGGCTGACAGCTGCATCACTCCCAGCTCCGCCTCCATCACCAGCCACATGGCATTCTCCCTATTGTGCATCTGCCTCGCTTCTCTTCTTATCAGAACATCAGTCATATTTGATTCAGGGCCCATCCTATTCCAATAAGATTTCATCTTAATTTACATCTTAATTGCCTCTGCAAAGACCCTATTTCCAAGTAAGCTGAAGTCAGTCACCACAGGTTTGCACTTCAACAAATCTTGTTGGGGGGATGCAGTCAACCATGAACACTTGTTAAAAGATTTTTCAAAAACTTTGAAATTTTGTGAGCTCTTCCAGTTTATCAGTATTTATATATAAAGTATATCAGCATAATTTTCTTTTATTAGTTTCTGTGAAATTAATATATTATGAATTATATAACTATTATCTAGATTCAAATCATATCAATAAATTATTAATTATATTATGAATATAAATTATTTATAATTTCTGAACTATTAGAACAGTTAATTTTTTAAGAATAGCTACACAAGTCAAAGAACACGTCCCCGTGGATGTGAGAGGCCTGTGCCTGTGTATGTGCTAAGTTGCTTCAGTCCCTCTGAAGCAACTTTGCGACCCTCTTAAGACCAGGCAGCTACACCTGAGCACAGACTTCAGCACAGACTTTAGCCCATCAGGCTCCTCTGTCCATGGATTCTCCAGGCAAGAATACTAGAGGGGGTTGCCATGCCCTCTTCCAGAGGATCTTCCCGACCCAGGGATGGAACCCACGTCCCATGTCTCCCGCACTGGCAGGTGGGCTCTTTACCATGAGTGCCACTGGAAAGCCAGAAGCCGCACGGGCCGTGCCTTTTCGACCCCGGCCTCATGGACTCCAGGCTGGTCTTCCTACTAAGAAGACGAGCTGTTGCTCCCCCTGTGGCGGCCTGCAGCTGTCTTCAGTGGCTTCGGTTGCCTCTCGCCCACGGCCCCTGGCGCGGTCTGCACTCAGCTCTAGCTGCCTGGTCTTAATCTGACTCAGAACAGACCTTCACAGCCGGCTTCTGTGTTTCCTGCAAGAACGATCCCATCTTCCCTATTCCCCACCCCCACCAACCCACCCAGCACCACCACCCTCCCCGGCCCTGCTCCCCGTTTTCTCCACTGCTCATCATTCAAGGCCCAGCTCAAAGGCCACTTCCTCTGTGAAACCTGCCAGGCGTGACACTTTCTCCCGCCCTTAGTTCCCTAGTATCTTGCTTCTGCATTTTGCAGCACTTCTCCCACTTTTCCTGGAATCATAGTGAGACGGTACTATTAATGTCTTCTCATACTAGGATGGGAGCTCCCAGAAGTCAGGAGCATTGCCTTGGTCGCTGCATCCGTGTACCAGCCTGTGACAAAGATTCCTTGCTCGACCAAACCGTAGTCAGCCGTCTGCGCCTGCTCCTGGTGCATCTCTGCGCTTCCCTCTAAAATCTACTTTTAGCCAGAACCCCGCTAAGTCAGTTTAACCCAAATCCCCAGCCCTCGATATCTGATCAGGTTCCTTATCGTCTACCATCTCTCAAGTGACGTCTGATTCTCCCAGCCCGCCTTCAGCAAAAATCCTGTTGGGTTTCTCTGGCCAGAATTCCTCTTACCCTCGATACTTCCTCCCAGTAATTTTCCACTGACCCCACCCTGCTCCCTTCCCACTTGCCCCTGCTGTATTTGAGTTTAGCCCAGTCTCTCTCCCACATTGTGAAATCCCAGTGTAATCCCTATACCTGTCATTATGGTCCTGAATAAAGTCTGCCTTGCTGTCTTTAACAAATACCATTGAATTTTTTTTTTCTTTAACATCTTCCATAACAAAGATCACAGACTGGGTAGCTTGAACAGCAGAAATTCATTTTCCTCACAATCCTAGAGACTACAAGTCTGAAATCAAGAGGCGATTCCTTCGGAGGCCTCTTTCCTTGGCTTGTAGATGAATGTCATCACGTGGTCCTCTCTGTGTGTCTGTATCCTAAATTTCCTCTTGCTGTAAGGACACTGGTCAGATTAGCGTGTATGTGGGTGCTCAGTTGTGTCCAACTCTGTGACCCCACAGACTGTAGCCCGCCAGGCTCCTCTGTCCATGGGATTCTTCAGGCAAGAATCCTGGCGTGGGTTGCCATTTCCTCTTCCAGGGGATCTTCCTGACCCAGGGATCAAACCCATGTCTCTTGCATCTCCTCCATTGGCAGGCAGATCTTTACCTCTGAGCCACCTGGGAAGCCCTATGTCGGACTATGGCCCACCCTAGTGACCTTATTTTAGCTTAATTACCTCTTAAAGGCTCTGTTTCCAAATATAGCTGCTTTCTGAGGTACTGGGGGACAGGACTTCAGCACAGGAATTTGTGAGGGGACACAGGTGGTGCTCTGGTAAAGAACCCGCCCGCCAGTGCGGGAAACAGAGAGACCCGGGTTCGATCCCCAGGTCGGGAAGCTCCCCAGGTCGGGGAGGGTGTGGCAGCCCGCTCCAGGATTCCTGCCTGGAGAGTCCCATGGACAGAGGAGCCTGGCGGGCTACTGTCCTTGGGGTTGCAAAGATCTGAACACAACTGAAATGACACAGCAGCAGCAGCAGAATTCAGCCGGTTAACAGTCATCTACTTAAAATTTTTAAAATCTAAAGAATACAGAAATGTGTAAGTAATATTATCTCAAACAATCACAGGTAAAACTAAAGTCCTCCTTTCCCTTCCACTTCACCCAGCTGTGGACACTGCTACCAGAGCTGTTTGTAAGCTTTTATAAACACAGGTGCGTGTACATAAAGAATAGCTTTGCTGGGTTTGTTTTCTTTCATCTAAATAAGATCACATTTTCTATATTGTTCTGCAAATCTTCATCTTACTATTTTTTTCATGTATATAGCCACCCCACCTCCTGCCCAGACCCAGAGGTTTCTGGGTGCTTAAGCATATTCGGAACCTTTGTTGCAATACTGGAGAGAATGAAGGCATGAGAACGGGTCTGCTCTGTGTTTTCTGGCAAAATCACCTGATATTATGGTGTCATTGTCTCGTTGCTGGAGAGCAGTAATTATGATACTCATCTCCTTAGGTCCGTAATACCACGTATAACCATCAGGACACCTCAGCGTTTGCAGGACCGGGATGACAGATTCAGATGGCTTAATTTCATTTTAAATGTTTTCTGAAATTTTTACCCAATACAGTATTTCCCATCAATAAGGTTGAAGCGATCTTTTAAAATGGTTGTTGGTTATCTGTCCACGAAACAAAGTATATTCCACAAAATTCATTAGGCACTGTCCAGTAAATTAGCTGCTAGGGGAAAAAAAGAGGAGGGGGAGGAGAAATAATGGCCCTTTAGCTCTTGGGAGCATGATTTCTGAAGGTTGTGTGAAGGCAGCTCTTTGTTGCAATGACTGAAGCTTACTGACCCTCTCTCGTGGCCTCCTGGCAGCACCACGGGATGGGGTAGGTTGTTTGTTACGGCACTTAGAGGTCACCGTTCACTTTAACGGGCTTTCCTGGTGACTCAGATGATAAAGAATCTGCCTGCAAGGCAGGAGACCTGGGTTCGATCCCTGGGTCAGCAAGGGAATGGCTACCCACTCCAGTGTTCATGCCAGGAGAATCCCATGGACTGAGGAGCCTGGTGGGGTCACAAAGAGTCAGACACAGCTGAGCGACTCACACTTTATTGCTCGACCAGTCCTGTCTGAGCATCTGTCCTGCACGACCATGGGAGTCCAACATCTTTATTCAGTTTCACTTTCTTGATAATTCTGAGAGTCTGAGGAATGCTTCCATTTTCCACAAATCCACCTCCTGGAAGTTAATTCTGTGGACCACGCAGCCTTCTGCTGGTCACTCTCCCCTTCTTCACTAAAGCAAAGACCCAGACTGTTCATTCAGTTCCCCAAAGCAAACCCAATGTCTGAAGGTTCAGCTTAACGAATTTTACCAAAGCGTTTCTAATAGTATCAGACGTCCCCGGTAGCTCAGATGGTAAAGAATTTGCTCCCGGCAGGGGAGCCGGGTTCAATCCCTGGGTCAGGAAGATCTCCTGGAGAAGGGAATGGCTACCCACTCCAGTATTCTTGACTGGAGAATTCCATGGACAGAGAAGCCTGTGGGCTACAGTCCACAGGGGTGCAATGAATCAGACATGACTGAGCAAGTAACACTTTCAATTTCAGTTTTTTTTCCTAATAGCATCACTATCATCCTCACCTTTATCGCCATTATTCCCTTTCAGAGGAGGTAATACATCCTGTCAATATATCCCTTTTGCAAATGAGGACTCTGAGTTTCAGAGAGGCTGAGAAGCTCCAAGGTTATTCAGCTAACAGGTCAGGGGGCAGGTCTCAAAGCACTGTCCAGAGTTTGGCTGGGATCACTGGTAGAGCCAGAGCACACTTAAGCTGTTTCACAGCAGCATTAAGTAACTGAACCGCATGTGAGATAGTCACTCTATTTTCAGTTACCTTTCATTTCCTTCTGATTAAATCAAGGAAAGCCTCGGGTTGCTTCTAATAGCTTTTAAAAGTTCTCTAACACGTGCCAATCGCCCAGAGCACAAGCAACAGAGTCAAGCTGGAATTTTATGACACCACTTTGCTTTCTTTGTATTTATTTTTAGGGAAAGAATATCGATTTCCCATGGAGGTAGCTATATAAATGCTCTTTATATATTTAAATTATTATAAGTGAGTAGATTTACAGAAAAATGTTGAAAATGGTGAAAAAATGTTGAAAATGGTGGAAAAAACTCACCACCATAGTGTGGTGAGTTCAATGAAATGACAAAAACTGTGAGATTTGCAGCCTCAAGTCTGGAGAACAGTGCGTGTTAATAAGGAGGAACTTAAGAATGGCCTGGCCTCTCCAGTCCCAAGGGGCCACCTCTCTCCTCCATGGCTGGCAGGGACCCCGAGAAGAAGCCCCTCGACCCAGCCCAGCTCCAGCCCCAAGCAGAACCAGTTAACCAGTTAACATCTTAATATTCCAGACCCACCTGGAGCACAGCCTTCCCTTTCTGATGGCTTAGGATCCCAACTTCTCTGTTTCAAAGGGGATTTCCAACTCTTTTTGCATAACAGAAGTCCCCTAGACATTGTCTTCCCTCAAGCAAACAAAAAGAGCAGCCAGGTTTCCCTCCAATGCATTTAAATGCCCGGCGGTCTGCGAAAGGCCTAGTTACTTGTGTTCAGTCCTTCAGTGTCCGACTCTCTGCGATCCCATGGACTGCAGCACGCCAGGCTTCCCTGTCCTTCACCATCTCCCTGCTCAAAGATACAAAGATGTACTCTGTATATAAGTTAAATAAGCAGGGTGACAATATACAGCCTTGGGGTATTCCTTTCCCAATTTGGAACCAATCTGTTTTTCCACGTCCTGTTCTAATTGTTGCTTCTTGACCTTAATACAGATTTCTCAGGAGGTAGGTAAGGTAGTCTGGTATTCCCATCCTTTTGTATATTAATATATTAATTAGTATATGTATAGTGTGTGTGTGTGTATATATATATATAATATAGGTCTCAGTTCACTTCAGTTCAGTCGCTCAGTCGTGTCCGACTCTTTGTGACCCCATGAACCACAGCACGCCACGCCTCCCTGTCCATCACCAACTCCCGGAGTTCACTCAAACTCATGTTCATTGAGTCGGTGATGCCTCCAGCCATCTCA
>NW_011494838.1:2435715-2440056 GCF_000754665.1 Bison bison bison | reverse complement strand
AATGTTGAGCTTTAAGCCAACTTTTTCAGTCTCCTCTTTCACTTTCATCAAGAGGCTTTTTAGTTCCTCTTCACTTTCTGCCATAAGGGTGGTATCATCTGCATATCTGAGGTTATTGATATTTCTCCCGGCAATCTTGATGCCAGCTTGTGCTTCTTCCAGCCCAGCATTTCTCATGATGTACTCTGCATATAAGTTAAATAAGCAGGGTGACAATATACAGCCTTGACGTACTCCTTTTCGTATTTGGAACCACTCTGTTGTTCCATGTCCAGTTCTAACTGTTGCTTCCTGACCTGCATATAGGTTTCTCAAGAGGCAGGTCAGGTGGTCGGTATTCCCATCTCTTTCAGAAGTTTCCACAGTTTATTGTGATCCACGCAGTCTAAGGCTTTGGCATAGTCAATACAGCAGAAATAGATGTTTTTCTGGAACTCTCTTGCTTTTTCCATGATCCATTGGATGTTGGCAATTTGATCTCTGGTTCCTCTACCTTTTCTAAAACCATCTTGAACATCTGGAAGTTCATGGTTCACGTATTGCTGAAGCCTGGTTTGGAGAATTTTGAGCATTACTTTTCTAGCATGTGAGATGAGTGCAATTGTGCAGTAGTTTGAGCATTCTTTGGCATTGCCTTTCTTTGGGATTGGAATGAAAACTGACCTTTTCCAGTCCTGTGGCCACTGCTGAGTTTTCCACATTTGCTGGGATATTGAGTGCAGTATATAGGTATAGGCAGTCAGTAATGCAGAAATAGATTTGTTAATAGACACAAAGTTGGCTATTATCTTTAGTACAATAACATGATATTTGAAGTTATCTCTTAATTTTTAAATTACAAGACAAAGTCAATTTGCATTTCTGTGAGCAAGAATAGAAACATTTTTCTATAATATACAGAGTTATGAAATAACCTAGTCCAAGACAGTGAAAGATTCAGGCCTCTATGGTATTAGGGGGCCCCCAACGATAAAACCGAACATTCCACGAAAGGACAGTCAATAAATTTTCAGTTTTTCATCTGAATATATATTGTAGTTATAAGAGCTAACCCTGGAGAAGGAAATGGCAACCCACTCCAGTATTCTTTCCTGGAGAGTCCCATGGACAGAGGAGCCTGGTGGGCTACAGTCCATAGGGTCGCAAAGAGTTGGACACGACTGAAGCAACTTAGCCTGCGTGAATAATAGTTCACTTCCTGAGAGTGCTTGATGTGTGCCAGGAACTGTTGTAGGTACTTTTATAAGAGTGTCATCTTATTTAATCCTCACAACTAGTCTGTGAGCTAGACCATGCTATCATTCTGCTTTGAGCCGTGAGAAATGCGGATACAAAGAGGTTAAACACCTTGGCCAGCGTCACGCACGTGACGTGAGAAGCTGCTACACGGCATCGCTGTTAGTCTGACTGTTGACTGGGGCCACCCAGGTTGTCTCCACTGTTTCCTATCATGAAGTGAATATAATATCATTATTGAAAGATAGTATATCATTCTTCGCATCTCAGAATTTCTCGAAGTGGAATGGCTAGGTCCAAGAATACGTGCTTTTTACATTTGATCAATGTGAGCAAATTGCCCTGCCCCTTGCCAACAATAAGTATTATCAGTCCTTTTAATATTTGCCAGTCTGATAGGTGAACAAATTTTCTTCTTGGTCTTATTAAAATCTACATTTCTTTTTATGGCAAGAATTCTTCAGTACGTTTTTAGAAGGATAATTATCAGAGCTAGAGATTATCTTGCCCCACTTCCCTACTGCCGCCCCCCACCCCCACCTCTTAGTAGAGCTGGGAACTTAGAGCGAGGTGCCTGGAGGGGAGGGGACCTGTCCAAGGCCATCCTGTGACTTAAGGGCAGGCCTGGGACTCTCCTCAGGGTCTGACTTCTTTTTGGAATAGAGTCTTACCTGAGCCTCCCTGCCCCTCAAGTTGCTTTCAGTCTGAATACAAGTGGGTATTCTCACCCATTGGAAGGAAGCTCTTCTTGGAATTCCCTGGCGGTCTAGTGATTAGGATTCCCAGCTTCCACTGCAGGGGGCACAGGTTCCATCCTTGATAGGGGGAGTAAGACCCTGCGTGCCAGGTGGCACAGGAAAAAAAGTAAGCTCTTCTTTGTATTAGACAATCAATGGAGATGATTAGCTAATTAGCTACGCCATTTGAAAAAAATAAAATTGAATTCCTAGCTCATCACCAGTGTACCAAGCACCTAAATGTAAGTAAATTAATGTTAAAAATGTAGGTTATAAGAAAAATATGAGTAAATCAGTTCAGTGATTTATAAAACAAGTCATAAAGATAAGTTTGACACATTTGACTAAGCTGTTTTCAAGGCAGCCGAGAATTACTTGGAAAACACAGATTAAACGCTAATAATGGCTAATAATCGCAATGACTACTAACCTTGGTAGTCCAGTGGTTAGAACTCGGTGTTTTCACTGCTGTGGCCCCCAGTTCAATCCCTTTTCAGGGAACCAAGATCCCAGAAGCCACTCAGCACAGTTAAAAGAAAAAAACAATCCAGTAATATTTCAGAAAAATCCCATAAAAACTATAATCATATTCACTTGTTTACCACTCAGCCCTATGTTACCAAATCTTGATTTTAATTTTGTAAATAGTCTCGTGAAGCCGTCAGACTTTCCATTCGAATTCTTTAATTTCTCCCCAGTTCAGCAGTGTGGCCTGAGGGTTATCAGGACCCTGTACTTGACAGAGTCTTCTGTGTGAATCTTCTTGAAGAGGGAGCATTTTTTTGCAGAAGCATCAAACGATACCTGTTTTTGTTTGTTTCGGCCCTGCTAGGCGACTTGCGGGCTCTCAGCTCCCCGACCAGGGATCAAGGCCTTGCTCTCAGCAGTCAAACCAGAGTCTGAATCACTAGGCTGTCAGGGAATTCCCAAATAATAACAGTTTACAGTTTACCTGAATGCAGGTCAAGAAGCAACAGTTAGAACTGGACAGGGAACAACAGGCTGGTTCCAAATAGGAAAAGGAGGACGTCAAGGCTGTATATTGTCACCCTGCTTATTTAACTTATATGCAAAGTACATCATGAGAAACGATGGGCTGGAAGAAGCACAAGCTGGAATCAAGATTGCCGGGAGAAATATCAATAACCTCAGATATGCAGATGACACCACCCTTATGGCAGAAAGTGAAGAGGAACTAAAAAGCCTCTTGATGAAAGTGAAAGAGGAGAGTGAAAAAGTTGGCTTAAAGCTCAACATTCAGAAAACGAAGATCATGGCATCTGGTCCCATCACTTCGTGGGAAATAGATGGGGAAACAGTGGAAAGTGGCTGACTTTATTTTTCTGGGCTCCCAAAACCACTGCAGATGGTGATTGTAGCCATGAAATTAAAAGATGCTTACTCCTTGAAAGGAAAGTTATGACCAACCTAGACAGCATGTTAAAAAGCAGAGACATTATTTTGTCTAGTCAAGGCTATGGTTTTTCCAGTGGTCATGTATGGATGTGAGAGTTGGACTATAAGGAAAGCTGAGCACCAAAGAATTGATACTTTTGAACTGTGGTATTGGAGAAGACTCTTGAGAGTCCCTTGGACTGCAAGGAGATCCAACCAGTCCATCTTAAAGGAAGGCAGTCCTGAATATTCATGGAAGGACTGATGGTGAAGGTGAAACTCCAATACTTTGGCCACTTGATATGAAAAGCTGACTTATTTAAAAAGACTCTGATGCTGGGAAAGATGAGGGCAGGCAGAAAAGGGGACGACAGAGGATGAGATGGTTGGATGGCATCACCAACTCAATGGACATGGGTTTGGGTGGACTCCGGGAGTTGGTGATGGACAGGGAGGCCTGGCGTGCTGCAGTCCATGGGGTCACAAAGGGTCGGACACGACTGAGCGACTGAACTGAACTGAACTGAACAGTTTATAGCCAAAAAAGACTTCAAAATCATGGTTAGAGGTGTGACTACAACACAACTGACAAAGAAATGTGGTTACTGCTACAACTTACAACATTTTAAGATGATAAGTATAATTACAACCAATAATATTTTATCGGGGTATGATCAACTTTTAGAAATTTCATGTAATTTCTAGAACATTAATATTAGTAACATTAACCCATACAATATAACCTAAGAAGACTCTTGAGGGCCCCTTAGACAGCAAGGAGATCCAACCAGTCCATCCTAAAGGAAATCAGTCCTGAATATTTATTGGAAGTATTAATACTTAAGCTGAAACTCCAATACTTTGGCCAACTGATGCAAAGAACTGACTCCTTTGAAAAGACCCTGATGCTGGGAAAGATTGAAGGCGGGAGGAGAAGGGGACGACAGAGGATGAGATGGTTGGATGGCATCAC
>NW_011494838.1:2427735-2435615 GCF_000754665.1 Bison bison bison | reverse complement strand
TGCATCACTGACTCAATGGATGTGAGTTTGAGTAAACTCCGGGAGTTGGTGATGGACAGGGAGGCCTGGCGTGCTGCAGTCCATGGGGTGGCAAAGAGTCAGACACGACTGAGAGACTGAACTGAACTGAAGAAGGTTTATTTGACAATGCTTCCCGTATAATTTAACGTAACAAAGAAACCTAATTAGTTTAAGATTTCTTTCTCTGAGATGCTTCAGGGGCCATCTTAGTTTCCCAACCAGGGTGTGAACCCATGAACAACTTTCTGAAGACAGCGTGCTGGGTCGAATGTGGGCTGCTTCTAGGTCCAGCTCCCCTGGACATTATCCTCGGGTATGTTTAACTCTTACGTGTCTCGGTTTCTCCCTGGGAAAGTCTAAAACCTCCGTGGGTGCTCAGAGCACTTGATCGGTTCTTAGCTCCTGCACCCCCGGAAGAGCACTGTTTACTTAACGGCTGTACCGGGGTCCCCTGTGGAACCGCAGGATTGTCACAGGGATCAATCCTCAGACATGTCCTCTGGGCCCTCATTTGCTTGAGGACACCTTGTGGCCAGAGTGAGCAAGTGTCCCTTGTTTTTTTGGAGTTGAATCAGTCTTACATTTCAAGCAGTTTTGTTCCGACCATATAGCAGCTTGTTTTGTTTTTCCATTTAAACCAAATTTAGCAAAAACTCAGCCACTCATGTTTCCCTGGGCCTCTTGCCAGTATCCCCTGACGCCTCTGGGAGATGCACTGGTGCCCTTTAAGACTCCGAGTCTCAAGTAAAAACAGCTCGAATAAAACGTTTAGGATCATCACTTGAAAGCAATGAAATCTAGATATCAGGAGAAACCCCTGGAATACCCGAGGGGCACTGAGAAGCTGGGGGGCTCAACGGGGTCTGTGTTGGTACCAAGCGCTGGTTCAGGGCAGACTCCAGGTGAACTGTGGGAATCACTGACATCCTGCTGACTGTGCCGTTCGTGTGTCGATGAAAAAATTAAGAGTTGATCTAAGAAAGAAATGGAAAATTGTATTTGAGCCAACTTGAAAGGATTATAACCTGGAGACAGTCTTTCAGAAAATGCACTGGAGGTCGGAGCACAGTTATTGGTGTTTTTGAAACAGAAGGTTGTGCATCAAATGATGTGGTGACAGTTGACACGGTCCAGACCTCACAAGTAAGTAGTGAGTCACGTGGCCCTTACAAAGTGGAGAAAGAATCTTATCTCCCAGGAAGATCTGGTTAATGCACATGCATAATTATACTCTAAAGGGGAGGGAGGAGACCCAAACAAGCAGAGGAAAATTTTGTGTTTGTATTTTTCTGGTCTTTCCATAAAATATGAATTTACTTTCATCACTGGCTACAAGTCCACTTCTAAGGCCAAAAAAAAAAAAGGCGGGGGGAGTAGGGTTTTGGTGAACAGCTATCAATTTCTTCCACGCATCATTCCCACAGTCCACATTTCCCTGAGGGTCTGTATCCTAGGGCTGCGAAACGAAGTACCACAGACTAGGTGGCATAACACAGTAGAAATTTATGGTCTCACATTCTGGAGGCAAGACTCTGGAATTAAGGTGTCGTCAGCAGGGCATGCTGTCTCCAAATTCTCCAGGGAAGGGACTGTTCTTCCTGTCTCTTTTCTAGCTTCTGGTTGCTTCCAGACATTTCCTGCATTCTAAGCTTGGGGACGTGTGGTTCCAATTCTCCACCTTAACGTGGCCTTCTCTCTGTGTCTGCACATTGTCTTCCCTTTGATTGTGTGTCTCTGTGACCAAATTTCTTCTTTTTAAGGACACTGATCATATTGGACTAGGGCTCACCCTAGTGACCTCATTTTAACTTAATTATCTCCATGAAGATCTTATTTCCAAATAAGATAAGCATTCAGAAGTATTAGGGGTTAGGACTCCAGCATATCTTTTTTGGTGGGAAGGCACAATTTAATCCATAGCAAGATATATTGGGACTTCCCTAGTGGCCCAGTGGTTGAGAATCTGCCTGCCAGTGCAGGAGACATGGGTTCAGTCCCTGCTTGGGGAAGATTTCGCATGCCTCGGAGCAACTAAGCCCATGAACCACACTACTTAGCCTGTGCTCTAGAGCCCAAGTACCTGAGCTTGAGCACCACCACTGCTGAAGTCTGCACGCCCTAAGGCCTGTGCTCTTAACAAGAGAAGCCACTGCAATGAGATGCCTGAGCACCGCAGCTAGAGAGTAGCCCACCCCCCGCCCCCCGCCTGTGACAGATAGAGAAAGCCTGCGAGCAGCAACCCAGACCAGAGAGGCCAAAAAAAGAAATTTCAAGAAAAAGACATATTATCTGCACCAACTCTTGGGCACTGATAATATTCTGTATCTTTCACAACAAAGCAGACCTAAACAAAGAGAATCTATCGGAAGGATATTGGGTAGCCTCTGGCATCAACGGAGCACTTAACTAGGCTTTGGTAGAGAAAGTCTGGGCAGAATCAGCAGTCAGGGCAGCCCCAGGCAAAACCTCAGGGACATCTTAGGGTCTGCCTTCTGCAGGGCTCAACTCCAGCATCCTACCAGCCAAGTATCCCTTCTCTCAAGACACGAATTCTTGGAAGAGTCATTTGGGTCAGACTGTGGTGGAGCTAGGGCCTCTTTAGGGGGTTGTGAATGGGACAGACAGTCCTGCTGGGACCTCATGGGGATTGAGGAGAGAGGCAGACACTCAGAAGAGACAGGGAAGGGACTGCTACAAAAGATGCGAGAGGAATGTGTTTTGCAGGCAAAACCACAAACTGTTTGCTACACATTGTAATTCATCTGAGGAAGATTTTCAGCTCAGACGGTTATATTTCTAAATATTTTGGCACTTAAAGAAGCCATTTAGTCATCTGGAAAATGCAGAGTTGTGGAAAAATGGCTTGTCATGTGGTAAAAGGAGCACTCATGGTGGATAAGGAGAGCAGGTTTTATTTTTAAAAAATATTTGCAGACGGTATAATTCTGCCTTGGAAACTGAATAGAATCCACTGAAGAGCTCTTGGAAGCAACAGGAAGGTTATCACTAACTGGAAAAAAAACATAACGGATTATAAATCAGCTAAAGGGAAAGCATAACAGAACCGGAGGCGGCGTCCAAATTATCGACCAAGGCAATCTATAAAGGGGTCAACTCAGCGAAAATGCAAAGCTTAAGAAAATGCTTTTTCTTTACTAAGAAAACACATCAGAGACGTCCCTGGGGGTCCAGTGGTTAAGAATCTGACTGCGAATGCAAGGAATACAAGTTCAATTCCCGGTCCTGGAAAATCCCACATGCCTTGGAACAGTTAAGTCTATGCACAACTCCTGAATCCTGCCTGCCTACAGCCCATGCTCCACAAGAGACACCACCGCAGTAAGACACGCACGGAACCAAGAGAGTGGACCCCGCTCACCACACTAGAGAAAGCCCCAGTGCAGCGGCAAAGACCCAGGGAAACCACTGGTGTCACTATAGGGGCCTCCGAGTCATTTCAGGAGCGCGCTGAGGAGCTCCGGTACCACAGTCCTTTATGTCTCAGCGTAGAAAAGAATTCAGAGACAGACAAAGTGATACATGAGAAGTGATTTAGTGGAACAGTACGCTTGTGAGGTTTACAGGTGGGTGGGCGAGACACGCTGCACCCTGAGAACTTAGTAGGCCACCGTTTTAAAGTCAGACAAAAGAGAGGAAGGGGGAAAAGAACTTCCTTTTCTTTCTCTAGGAGACGCCAGGCTGCACCATCATTTCCTCCTCTAGGTTGAGCACGCGAGTTTTCTTGTCCCTAGATGGTCAAGCTAGGTCCACAAATTACTGTTTTTTGTGTGTGTGTGTGTGCGCAGGGCATGTCCTAGGGATCATTAACTTACGGGGCTCACTGGGCCGGTCGTGGGTCTCATGGCGTCGTTGTTTTATTGCTTTGGGGCGTGTCTGATGTTGCATGATCTTGTTGCTAAGCAGGCCTGCTTGGTTTTGTGGTTATACAAACCTGCTTTCTTGAGTAACCATTAACTTACAGGGGTGTCCCATATTTTCCTGCTTACAGTCCTTTGCTGCTAAGTCACTTCAGTCCTGTCCGACTCTGTGCGACCCCATAGACGGCAGCCCATCAGGCTCCCCCGTCCCTGGGATTCTCCAGACAAGAATACTGGAGTGGGTTGCCATTTCGTGGATTAATTATTTAATCACTTACTTTGTCCCTTTACTCCGCCTCTATCACCAGCACAGCGAAAAACAAAACAAAACCAAAACCCATCAGATTTGCTTTGGAGGCATAAAAGATGAAGGATGGCAGACTTGACATTTAAACTTGAAAATATGAGTCTAAAATTCACAGGAAAAGTCCTAGTCCTTGGACAGCAAGCCTTCATAGCCAACAGGTTTCCTTGCAAGGGACAGGGTCCAGGGCTTGATTCTGCGTCTGTCACTCACTGATTTGTGAGACCTTGGGCAATCTGTGAAGTGGGATAAGCATATCTTCCTGCTTCAAGAACTGTTGCAAGGATCATGTAAGAGAAATTATTTGAAAGTGCTTTATAAGCTGTAAGGCAGGCTTCGTGTTATAACTACAATTTTTGAAATCCCCCAGTGAAGCTGGATAAATGTGACAAAATCACAATGAGAAAGTCTCTACTTCACTACTTTCATTTTGCCAAAAAGACAGACACATTTTATCTCATTAAACTCAATTAAAAGTTGATTTGTAAATAATTTTTTAAAGCTTTTTTAAAGGATTTGTTTATTCATGGCGGCTCTGGGTCTTGCTGCTGCACGCTGGCTTGTGTTTGGCAAACGGGGCGATTCTTCACTGTAGTTCACAGAGTTCTTATTGCAGTGGTTTCTCTTATTGCGGAGTGATAGCCTACACCTTGTTTTGGGGTATCAGATGAGCCCCCAAGATGATAGACGAAAGCTTATGGTGTTCCACTGGATTTGTGGTCTTCGAAGAAGATTTAACTCCAGGACCAAAGGCAGTCTCCATCAGCAGAGCTTTGTGCAGTAGAAATTCTATTAAAGTGGTAGAGGCAGAACAAGCTTCTGACACAGACCTCAGAAGGGGGTGGGAAGATTATGCGCCTCCCTCGTGTAAGCAGAGTATTATATCCTGGTCTGCTAGCTGCTGAGAACAGAAAAAAAACACCTCAAGGCTGTGAAAATGTTGCCCAGAGCCTGTCCCATAACATACATCCTGGGGTGACGTCAGCACGAGACTAGCCAGAAGGAACCGGTTAACCCAAAGCTCAAGGCTGTGGAAGTTTTACCCAGACCTTCTCCCATATCATACGTTCTGAGCTCAAAAAAAAAAAAAAAAAAAGCATGTCCTTGAGCAACAGATACTGCTGCCTATGAGGCCTATGTGCCTAAAGCAAGAGAATGTTCACCTCCTCCTTGAAGGGCCTTGGGAGCCTAAGTTAACGCCCTCAGGAGCATGGGCTCTGGGCGTGCAGGCTTCAGTAGCTGTGGCCCGCGGGCTCAGCAGCTGTGTCGCATGGGCTCTAGGTCTCAGGCTCAGTAGCTATGGCACAAGGGTTTAGTAGCTCTGTGGCGTGTGGGATCTTCCTGGACCAGGGATCGAACCCATGTCTCTTGCATTGGCAGGTGGATTCTTTACCACCGAGCCACCATGGAAGCCCTTTGTAAATATTTGATTCTTCTAGAAGAGAGAGCAAAGCTCTGTGAGCTACTGGCTACACTAAAGGGGCAGTCATCCCCTTGCCCACTCACTGGACACGTGGCCTGAGCAGGGTGCTCGCACCTCCTAGTACCCTGTCTCCTCCGCTCCCCCACCCCAAGTTATTGCCTCCCACCCTTAGAAAGAAGGTTTTGGACTTCATGCGGTTTGAGAGCAAAAACTCTGGAATCTTCACAGATCTCAGTTTGAACCCTGGTGTCATCACTTATCTTGGCTAAGTCATTCCCTCTTCTCCTGCGTTGCAAAATCTATTAGATGGAGATGATAATATCTACTTCATCAGGAAGACTTGAGGATTAAACGTGATAACAAATACAAAGTGCTTGGAATATAATAAGTGCTCAATAGATGTAGCTGTTGTAATTACCACAACAATAATAAACACTATTGTTATCATATATTATTATTATTATTATCACCTTTAAGGGACCTGACATTCTAGGATAATGTATCAGAGAAAAGCCAAAACAGAGAGAGAACAGAAAACATTCCCTTAATAGGCCTTGAGTCAGTATTGCAAGTGGGACATTTTTCTGGAAGGCAGGCCAGTGTGTTCTTGGGGCCTTGTTTAACCTTGGTGACTCACAAATAGAGCTCAGCTAGGCCCTACCTCCTGTGGAAAAAGAGAGAGGAGGGCAAAGCCAGATGGACATGGGAAAGCCTTGGCCTGGGAGGCTGCAACCGATGGCCCCTCAGAAAGTTTAGCCTAAGGGTTTTTAACTTTTATAAAATATATATTGAGCTGAGGGTTTTTCTTTTTCTGCAAATAATTTTTGAGGTAGGCACCATTGGTAGTTAACCCAAAGCTATGCTCTTCTCCTTCCTTGAGGGCAGAAAGCTGATGTGGTCAGGATCAGGCAGCTGCGTGAGTGGTGAAAGAATGGTACAGCCTCAGGGCTAAGCCAAGGAAGGAAGTCTGCTTATTCTTGCCAGTGACTGGTTTAGAGAAGACCATGTGACACAATTCTGGCCAATGAGATATGAAGATGTGCTCTCCGGGGCTTCTGGGAAAATTTTCCTCATTCTTAAAAAAAGGACATGCCCTACATGTTGATGGGACTGCAAAAACTGCCCAACTCATATGGAGGGCACGTTAGTTTCCAATTGCTATGGTAACAAATTACCACCAACTGGGTGACTTAAAACAACGCAGATAACTCTCTTAAAGTTCCAGAGGTCTGAAGCCTCATTTAGCTGTAACCAAGCAATGGCACCCCACTCCAGTACTCTTGCCTGGAGAATCCCATGGACGGAGGAGCGTGGTAGGCTACAGTCCATGGGGTCGCTAAGAGTCGGACACGATTGAGCGACTTCACATTCACTTTTCACCTTCATGCATTGGAGAAGGAAATGGCAACCCACTCCGGTGTTCTTGCCTGGAGAATCTCAGGGACGGGGGAGCCTGTTGCGCTGCCATCTATGGGGTCACACAGAGTCGGACACAACTGAAGTGACTTAGCAGCAGCAGTAGCAGCAAGGTGATTGGCAGGGCTGTGCTTCCTCTGGAGGCTCCAGGAGAGAACCTATTTCCTTTCCTTGCTCTTCTTCTAGAGCCTCATTCGTTCTGTTCCTGGGCTCCTCCTTCCATCTTCGAGGCTAGCAATGCAGCATCTTTAAAACTCTCTCTGCTCAGTGTTCACATGGCCGTCTCCTCCATAGTAGAGTCATCTTCTGCCTCCCCTTCTATGTCCCTTATAAAAGGGACACTTATGATTGTGGTTAGGGTTCACCTGGATAATCCAGGATACCCTCCCTACCTCAGGATTCCTAATTTAGGGAACTTCCCAGGTGGTCCAGTGGCTAAGACTCCATGCTCCCAACACAAGGGGCCCAGGTTCAATTCCTGGTCAGGGAACTAGATCCCACGTGCCCCAGCCAAATAAATAAATACAAAAGAAATAAAAAAGATTCCTAATTGAATCTCATCTACAAAATCCCTTTTCCCATGAAAAGGCAATACCCACGGGTTCCAGGAATTAGGACCTGGGAGCCATTAATCATCCTACCACGGAGGGGATTTGGCACTAACTGGGAAAACCACCTGTGCACTCGTCTTTTTGGAGGGGAGTCAGGTTTATTGAGATGTAAGTTACATATAGTAAAATTCACTCTTTTGAGTACACAATTCTACAAGTTTCAAGGAGCACATATAATTGCATAGTTACTACCACAGTGCCATTGCCCCCCCCATCGCCCCCCCATC
>NW_011494838.1:2423051-2427635 GCF_000754665.1 Bison bison bison | reverse complement strand
CATCGCCCCCTCCCATCACCCCCTCCCAGATTCCAACATGCAGCCCTTTAGGCATCACACTGTCCCCTCACCTCCGCCCTTGGCAACCACTGATGTGTTCTCTGTCTCTGTGGTTTTGCCTTTTGGAGAATGTCATATAAATGGAACCATGGAGTATGTAGCATTTTAAGTCTGACTTCTTTTTCTTAGAAGAATGCTTTAGAAGTTCATCCATGTTGTACTGAATCAGTAGCTTGTTCCTTTCAATTGTTGGGTAGCATTCAATTGTAGTAATGTGTCACAGCTTATCCATCAGCTGAAGGACACTTGAGCTGTTTGCAATTTGGGTCAGTTATGAATAAAGCCTCTCTAAATGTTCAGATAGACACAATTTTAACGTGAATACAACTTTTCCTTTGTCTTGAGTAAATACAGGAAAGAGATCGCTGGGTTATATTGTAGTCGTGTGTTGAACTTTGTAAGGGACGGCCAGACTGTTTTCCAAAGCATTGCACCATTTTGCTTTCCACTAGTAATGTACGAGGGCTCCAGTGGCTCTGCGTTCTCATCATCATTTGGTATTATTACTTCTGTCTTCTCTTAATTTTAGCCATTCTGATGGGTGTACAGTGATATAGCAATCCTGCTTCTGGAGATCTATGACAGGTTCAGTGGCAAAAAGATGAAAAGATGCATGTCCAAGGCTACCCAGTCTTTGTAAGGGCAAGAGATTGGAAACAACCCAAATGCCTATCAATAGGAGACTAATTGAATAAATTATGGTACACCCCCGAAATGAAGTCTAGTGAAGAATAAGAAAATTCTCTATTACTACAGTATGAACTCCAGAATACAGTTTTTTTTTTTTTCTAACTATGCTGTGTCTTCATCGTGGCCCTCGGACGTTCTCTGTTGTGGCCTGCAGGCTTACTTGCTTACTTACTTGCTTACTTACTTACTTACTTACTCCTCGGCATGTGGAATCTTAGTTCCTGGATCAGAGATTGAACCCATCTCCCCTGCACTGACAGGTGAATTCTTAACCACCGGACCACCAGGGAAGTCCCAAGATATATTTTTAAAGCAAAATAAATAAAATTAAATTAAATTAATGGAAGAGAAAATGTGTAGAGTATGCTATCATTTACTTACAAATAAAAATTTAATACTGAACTGAACTGAACTGATCACCAACAGCAGCTCCAAGCCAACTACCAAGCTATACCAAGGTGGGAGCTTCCATAGACCCTTCTGAAACACCTCCCTTTATATAAAGTCACAGTTCAGTAACCAGACATGTGCATCTTCTGAATCTTTTCTGTGATTTCTGATCAGCCCACCCAAAACAGATTCTCTTGATTAGTGACTTTCGCTAAATTTCATTTCTCTTTCAGACCTTCACAGGCCCACATCCTTCTACATATTTGTAAGCTTTCATTTCCATAATAAAACTGTTCTACCCATAAAAAAATTAAAAAAAGTAAATATTACTATAGCAGAGGGAGGGACTATAGAATAAAGGAATGGGGTAGAATCTACACTTCAAAAAATATACTTTGTTTTGTAAATTTAACTTTGGAGCCAGGCAAGTATCTTATATAAAAAAATTTTTGTTTAATTACCAAAAATTTTTGTATAATTACCAAAAAAATTAGAAAGCAATCCTTAGAAATTGAAAGTAAAATAAAATACAAATGTTCCTAAAAGTGGAATCAATGGATGATATAACCATACAGAGAAGGCTTTGAGTGACCTTAAATCATCATCATTAGATTCTGTATCCCTAGAGGGATGTGTCCAAGGACAAAGAGACTGGGTATTATGGGATAAAAAATATGTATTCATGTTGGCATCCTTGAGAACTGATTTATTTGGCATAGAGATACAGATTAGGATTGTTGAGGTTAACTGAAAACTGTAATTCTCCATTTCAATTGAAATTATTAGTATGAGCATGTTATACCTTTTATCTTTAGAAAATAATATATGTTTTCTAACTATAACCACTAAAAAGAACTCAAAGTTAGGTAAACAGTGAAAAGGAAAACCCTTTTAGACTAGTAGGGGAAATTGAACAGTTTTGCAGATTTGATGACAGTAGGAAATGGTTGACAATATTTTATTTGTGATCATGATATTGTGGCTGCTGCTGCTGCTAAGTCGCTTCAGTCGTGTCTGACTCTGTGCGACCCCATGGCGGCAGTCCACCAGGCTCCTCTGTCCCTGGGATTCTCCAGGCAAAAATACTGGAGTGGGTTGCCATTTCCTTCTCCAATGCATGAAAGTGAAAAGTGAAAGTGAAGTTGCTCAGTCATGCCCAACTCTTCATGACCCCATGGACTGTAGCCTACCAGGCTCCTCCGTCCATGGGATTTTCCAGGCAAGAGTACTGGAGTGGGGTGCCATTGCCTCCTCCATAATATTGTGGGAAATTAAAAAAAAAAGGATTCATACCTTTCAATGATTTATTATGAAAGTTTACAAAAGAAGTAAATGTTTAGGATTTGCTTCAAAATAATCTGAGGGGAAGGGAAAGGTGTGTGAAAATGTAGAAGACACAGGATGACCGTGTAGTGACAGTTGTGAAACCTGGGTGATGAGTGTATTGGGACCACTATTCTATTTTATTTTTAAATGATTTAAGTTTTTCAAAATAAAAAAAAAACAGTATTTTTATTAACAACAACGGGGGAAAATCTGTGGATATTGGGTGAGGATGTGATGCTTGGAGCTGCTGTAGCCGCCTTGTGATCATGAGTGCGCAAGGCTGAAGTCAGGTGTAACCATAGCTAAGAATGAACAGGATGTGGATGCGCCACGCCAGGAGGGAGCACACTTAACTAGACCTTGACGGGAAAGCAGCATCTACAGATAGAGATCATGGAATTGGGGAGGTTATAATAAGCAGAGGGAACAGACAGAGCAAAGCTTGAGAAGACATGAGAGTGTAGACTGCTGGCAGGGAAGATGTGGGGGAAGTCCTGGTTGTTAGGAAAGAAAGAAAGTTGATGAAGCTGTGGTGGATCAAAAGGGACCTTGAAGGTTGTGCTACAAAGCTTGGGAGGTCATGGGGGCCATCGAAGAATTTTAAGCAGGGAAACGTTAGGATTATGTGTTTGTCAGAAAGATCCTCTGGAGACCAGTTTGTGGTGGAAGATTAGAATGAGGTTAGATAGGAGACACTGGGACCAGCTGAGAGACTGTTGCAACACTCCAGACCAAAGATGATAAGATCTAAGGCACTGGGGGTGGAGTGCTGCTAAATCGCTTCAAATGTGTCCAACTCTTTGTGACCCTATGGACCATAGCCCAGCAGGCTCCTCTGTCCATGGGATTCACCAGGCAAGAATACTGGAGTGGGTTGCCATGTAGAGTTGGTGGGAGATATTTCACCCTGTTTATTGAACTTATATGCAGAGTACATCATGAGAAACGCTGGACTGGAAGAAACACAAGCTGGAATCAAGATTGCTGGGAGAAATATCAATAACCTCAGATATGCAGATGACACCACCCTTATGGCAGAAAGTGAAGAGGAACTAAAAAGCCTCTTGATGAAAGTGAAAGTGGAGAGTGAAAAATTTGGCTTAAAGCTCAACATTCAGAAAACAAAGATCATGGCATCCAGTCCCACCACTTCATGGGAAATAGATGGGGAAACAGTGGAAACAGTGTCAGACTTTATTTTTCTGGGCTCCAAAATCACTACAGATGGTGACTGCAGCCATGAAATTAAAAGACGCTTACTCCTTGAAAGGAAAGTTATTGCCAACCTAGATAGCATATTGAAAAGCAGAGACATTACTTTGCCAACAAAAGTCCAGCTAGTTAAGGCTATGGTTTTTCCTGTGGTCATGTATGGATATGAGAGTTGGACTGTGAAGAAGGCTGAGCGCTGAAGAATTGATGCTTTTGAACTGTGGTGTTGGAGAAGACTCTTGAGAGTCCCTTGGACTGCAAGGAGATCCAACCAGTCCATTCTGAAGGAGATCAGCCCTGAAATTTCTTTGGAAGGAATGATGCTAAAGCTGAAACTCCAGTACTTTGGCCACCTCATGTGAAGAGTTGACTCACTGGAAAAGACTGATGCTGGGAGGGATTGGAGGCAGGAGGAGAAGGGGACGACAGAGGATGAGATGGCTGGATGGCATCACTGACTCGATGGAAGTGAGTCTGAGTGAACTCCGGAAGTTGGTGATGGACAGGGAGGCCTGGCGTGCTGTGATTCACGGGGTCGCAAAGAGTCGGACACGACTGAGGGACTGATCTGATCTGATCTGATTTCACAAGCGATTTAGGAGATAGAATAGATAGGATTTGGCAGTGGTGGTCCATGCAAGGTGAGGTATAGTCAGTTCATTGTTCATCTGTGCCCGACTCTTTGTGACCCCACGGACTGCAGCGTGCCAGGCTCCACTGTCCATCACCAACTCCTGGAGCTTGCTCAAACTCATGTGCATTGAGTCAGTGATGCCATCCAACCATCTCATCCTCTGTCGTCCCCTTCTCCTCCTGCCTTCAGTCTTTCCCAGCATCAGGGTCTTTTCCAATGCTGCTGCTGCTAAGTCACGTCAGTCGTGTCTGACTCTGTGCAACCCCATAGAC
>NW_011494838.1:2418579-2422951 GCF_000754665.1 Bison bison bison | reverse complement strand
CTCAAACTCATGTGCATTGAGTCAGTGATGCCATCCAACCATCTCATCCTCTGTCGTCCCCTTCTCCTCCTGCCTTCAGTCTTTCCCAGCATCAGGGTCTTTTCCAATGCTGCTGCTGCTAAGTCACGTCAGTCGTGTCTGACTCTGTGCAACCCCATAGACGACAGCCCACCAGGCTCCCGTCCCTGGGATTCTCCAGGCAAGAACACTGGAGTGGGTTGCCATTTCCTTCTCCAATGCATGAAAGTGAAAAGTGAAAGTGAAGTCGCTCAGTCACGTCCAACTCTTTGATACCCCATGGGCTGTAGCCCACCAGGCTCCTCCATCCATGGGATTTTCCAGGCAAGAGTACTGGAGTGGGTTGCCATTGCCTTCTCCACTTTTCCAATGAGTCAGTTCTTTTCCAATGAATCAGTTCTTCACATCAGGTGGCCAAAGTATTGCAGGTTCAGCTTCAGCATCAGTCCTTCCAAGGAATACTCAGGACTGATTTCCTTTACAATTGACTGGTTTGACCTCCTTGCAGTCCAAGGGACTCTCAAGACTCTTCTCCAACACCACAGTTAAAAAGCATCAATTCTTCAGCACTTGGCTTTCTTTAATAGTCCAAATCTCACATCCATACATGACTACTGGAAAAACCATAGCTTTGACTAGATGGACCTTTGTTGGCAAAGTGATGTCTCTGCTTTTTTTTTTTAAAATACTCTGTCTAGGTTTATCTTAGCATTTCTTCCAAGGAACAAATGTCTTTTAATTTCATGGCTGCAGTCACCATCTGCAGTGATTTTGGAGCCCAAGAAAATAAAGTCTGTCACTGTTTCCATTGTTTCCCCATCTATTTGGCATGAAGTGATGGGACTGGATGCCATGATGTTAGCTTTTTGAATGCTGAGTTTTAAGTCAGTTTTTTCGCTCTCCTCTTTCACCTTCATCAAGAGGCTCTCTAGTTCCCCTTCACCTTCTGCCATAAGGGTGGCGTCACCTGTGTGCCTTGAAAGTAACACTGTCAGATTTGCCGGACGCTGTGGTCCTTGCCTGTGTGTGACAGCGGTGTCATTAACTGCTGTCCCATCTCAGGAGGCTTTGAGCTTGTTCAGTTCAAATCCCGCTTTTCTCATTCCCCTTCCCGCACCGAGTACAGATGCCCAGTTTTCCTGTCACCATTCCACTGGGTCCAGGGCCTCATTCCCTTGCTTTGGGCTTACAGGTTTTTTTCCCGGGCCCTGATGTCCCCTGTAGGAATGGGGGCAGGCTCATGTTGCTGTGTGGTATGGACAGCCATCTGTCCAGCTGGGCAGGCATCCAGCAAGTTACTGATGCTAATGGAGTGATCTATTCTGCAGCTGCCCAAGAAAAACAATACGTGTGGGTGACCTTGGGGCAGTGACCCATCTCGGGTCATGCCCGAGTGACCAGTGACAGTGACTCAGCTATTGCTCCTTGTTGCTCAAACTGTCTCTCTTGAAGCCTTCTTTGCTAATTCCGTTCACCTGGCTCAGCTGTGCTTTGGGTGCTGTTCCTTTTTGATCACCTCCCCCGGATCAGCTCCCAGGCCAGAGGTGTCCTTGCATCAATGCCTCCCAGTCACCTTCCTCTCCTCCTCATCTCTTCCGACCTCCTTCTACTTTTGGGAAAACCTTTCTTTCTGCTCTGGACCTCCACCGTGGCTCTTCCCAGCTGTTGCTAGCGGTAAAAAACCTGACTGCCAGATGTGGGTTCAATCCCTGGGTTGGGAAGATCCCCTGGAGGAGGGCATAGCAACGCACTCCAGGATTCTTGCCTGGAGAATCCCATGGACAGAGGAGCCTGGCGGGCTACAGTCCATGGGGTCGCATAGAGTCACCATGACTGAATCGACTTAGCAGGCACACATGCACGCACATGGCAATTCCTTCTCTCTATTCTAGTCCCTCTGCTCTTCTTCTTTTAAAACCTTTATTCATTTATTTATCTATCGTTGGCTGCACTGGGCCTTCTTTGGGGCCTGCGGGCTTTCTAGAGCTGTGGTGAGTGGGCGCCGCTCTCCAGTCGCAGTCCTGCTGCTGCTAAGTTGCTTCATTCATGTCCGAGTTGCAGTGCATGGGCTCCTTATTGCAGTGGCTTCCCTTGTTGGGGAGCACAGGCTCTAGGGAGCATGGGCTTAGTTGCTCCGCGGCGTGTGGGATCTTCCTTGAACCAGGGATGGGACCCGTGTCCCCTGCACCGGCAGGAGAATTCCCAACCACTGGACCACCAGCAACGTCTCTCTCTGT
This sequence comes from Bison bison bison, assembly GCF_000754665.1. Taxonomy (NCBI): domain Eukaryota; kingdom Metazoa; phylum Chordata; class Mammalia; order Artiodactyla; family Bovidae; genus Bison; species Bison bison. Next base: position 2,420,696 of record NW_011494838.1, on the reverse strand, counting down.
TCTTCTTTAGCTCATCAGCAGAAGAGGTGATGATCTGTTAAATCCGGATCATCATCGATTAATACAAACAAACCAAAAAAGAAAAAGATTTTCCTTTTCTTAAGGATAGAGAGGACTCACCATTCAAAACACACAATAAGGGCGAGTAACTGTGGTAAGTAGGTGAAAAAGGGAGACATCTGCAGGCTAGTTTGATATTGAAAAGGTTTGACCCCTCACATCCTGCCACGTTCATAGTGGCAAGCTCTGGCTTCCCCTAACTCAACAGTTACTTGTTCTAACACCATTATGGGGAGTCATTTCAGCCCTGGGGGTTTATTCCTATTTCTTATTCTTAAGTAGTTCATTCTGTCTCCATAATTCTCAGTGCCCTAAACTCCTGGCTCTTGGATCCACCCCAGAAGAGGTAAAGAATTACCTAAAATCAGAACTACTTCTCACCCAGAGAGGTCACCCTTCGTTTTCTGATGATTTTAGCTGGGTTTTAGCTTTGCACAACCAAAAGGCCATTAGAAAGTTTTCTCCCCAGTACGAGAGCAATTTTCTCCAGAATACGAATTCTTCTGCCATCTCTTTAGGAACAAGCACGTACAGTCATTTTTTTGTCTGTGCAACATGTGTTTTCTATGATTACTATTCTGAATAGATGATACATTCTGATTTAAAATTCAAAGGCAACAAAGGATCTACACAGAAAAATCTTCTTTTTGCCCCTAACTACCCCCCAGATGCTCCCCAGAGGTGAGCAATATTACTAGTTTTTTACGTATCCTTCCAAAGTACATTGTGCAAGTATACAAACAAACAAACACATATCTATTCTCTCTCTCTCTTTTGTCAGTCTTCTCACATGTGCTAGCACTGCATATGGTGCTTTGCACTTGCTTTTTAAAAGATTTGTTTACTTATTTGGTTAGCTGCTTTGAGTCTCGTTGCAGCACGTGGCCTCAGCAGTTGCGGTGTGTGGGCTTAGTTGCCACAAGGCACATGGGATCTTATTTCCCCAATCAGAGATCGAACCTGCATCCTTTGCACTGAAAGGTGATTTCTTAACCACGGAACCACCAGGGAAGTCCCTGCACCTTGCTTTTTTTCACTGACAAATAGAGTTTGGGAATGCTCCTGTTTCGCTACATAGAGTATCACCAATCTACGGTATTCTAGTGCATGTATATTACATAATTTATTTAAATCACTCCCTGTTGATGGACATTTTGGTGATTTCCAATTTTTGCTAGTAGTACAGTAAGCAATGAAGCCCTGATTACCTTGTAGATGTGCCCATTTGCACACTTTTGAGTACATCTGTAGAAAAAAAAAATTCCTGGGGGTGGAATAGCTGGATCAGATGATATTCCAACTGCCCATCTTGTACCCATTTACACTCTCACTAACCATTAAAAGATGTGTTTTCCCAGATTGTTTACATGTATTTCTAGAAAAAATGCTTCTGGGGTCATGTGGAAATTGGATTGGAAGAAGGCCTAAGTGCCCCTGAGGGAGACGGTGTGTTCTAGGTAAAGTGGTCCAGGGGAGATTTGCTCTTTGGAGGTCAGAGGAGCCTTTCTGAAAGTGAAGCTCTTGAAGAGTCAGGGGCTGCCCAGACGGTCAGAGGGAAAGCCCGTGTGGCCATGCTGGCTGGCTCTTCCTGGTAGTTTGATTTGAAAAGATAATTTTGGGGGATAAAAATGTTGCATGCTAAAGGCTGTACCTCAGACTTACCTATAAGAATAAGGAGCAAGAAATCATTTGGTGAGGGTTAAGTAATGATGATATGTGAACTTTATGGAGAAGAAAAGTATAATGATAATAATAATATCAATAGGAATAGCGGCTATTGTTTTCTATACTTGCTAAGGTATTTATTTTTTCCTGATTCGCAATCACATGATAAAATTGTATCTGAAAAATATACACATGCACATAAGCTTTAAGTTTAGTAACATGTCTTGGTAAAACTAGCATAATATATGAAAATAAGACTAAGAAAAAGAATTAGCTTGGGCTGAGCAATTCAAGCTTTTCGATTTTGCATTAACTGCCGCTATTTTTCCTTAAAGAAGGCGTCAGGCACTGGATTGTACGTTGCTGTGCTTGGCTGCTCCGTTGCGGCTGAA
>NW_011494838.1:2406703-2418328 GCF_000754665.1 Bison bison bison | reverse complement strand
GGCTGACCCTTTGTGACCCCATGGACTGTAGCCCACCAGGCTCCTCTGTCCATGGGGATTCCTCAGGCCAGAATACTGGAGTGGTTGTCATGCCCTTCTCCAGAGGCTCTTCCCAACCCAAGGATTGAACCCACGTCTCCTGCATTGCAAGCAGATTCTTTATCATCTGAGCTATCAGGGAAGCATTATTACACATGCATTTCTTTAAGCATGCATGTGTAATAATGCTTAATAATGCTTAATCTTTTATTTAATTCTTATACTAACTCTCTGCATTAGGCACAATTATTTCCAATTTACAGATGAGAAAACTGAGAATCAAAGATGACAAGTAACTTGCTGAAGGCAACTTAACAAGGAAGTGGCAGAACCAGGATTCCATAAAGTAGTGTGACCCCAAAGCCTGCACTCTTACCCACTTGAATAGCCTCCTCCCCATTAGCTTGCTCAACCCTCTAGAGCTCTGGAGAAGGAGTAGGCAAAGATGAAATGATTAAGTTGAAAAAACAGAGACTCAAGAAGTTGTGGCTTTTTCAGAGGAAATATAAAGAATATATTGCAACGAGGGAAAATGTTTGCTAAATAACAGAGTGCATGTGTGGGGGCGGGGAACTGTGTGCATAATTGTTTAAACAGGATGATCACAACTGTTTAGAAATAGAAATACCTGTGGGTTTGCTGCTTACCCATCCGGAATAGTCTAAGGCAGTCCTGGGTTTAACTTTGACCGTTGGCAGTCCTGTATCAGGCGCTATTCTCTGACTCTAGGGAAGTTGGGGAAATTTGGCTACTGTTCTTAAAACTAAAGACTATATTGAAGGCATTTAAGTATTTTCAATACTGTTGAAGATTTAAATACATAAGTATTACGGAACAAACAGGTGATAAAGTTGCTAGGCGTGTACGTATACACACACACACACCTTCTTGTATGTATCTATGCTGTCCTTTGCTTAGTAGCTCAGTCGTGTCTGACTCTTTGCAACCCCATGGACTGTAGCCTGCCAGGCTCCTCTGTCCATGGGGACTCTCCAGGCAAAAATGCTGGAGTGGGTTGCCATTTCCTCCTCCAGGGGATCTTCCCGACCCAGGAATCGAACCGGGGTCTCCTGCACTGCAGCCGGATTCTTTACCAGCTGAGCTACCAGGGAAGCCCATATATACATATAGAGTTGTAGCGTGGGGTCTGGTCTCCTGACCAGAAGTTGAACCCAGGCCCCTTGCCTTGGGAGGATGGAGCTGAGCCGCCGGACCATGGGGGAAGTCCGTAGGCACTTCTTTTGTACTAATGTTTGGTCTTTGATACTGGTTCCCGACAGAGAGCTCCTAAATCTTTAGGAATGTCCTGGGTGATAGGGGTGTCTGTTTTTTCAAGGAGGAGAATTTGGGTGGGTAGGTGTGCCTTTTGTTCTAACGAGGAGACCCTTGGTAAACTCATGGATGCTTCAGCATGGGAGTTGGTCACAAGAAAGAACCAAGCTGTGGTTAGAAGTTTGGAACTTTCATCCTCCGAGAAGGGGAGAAGGGCTGGAAATTGAATTAATACTTGATCGTGCCTATATAACGAAGCCTCCATAAAAATTCGTGAACTCTGAGGTTCTGAGAGCTTCCAGGTTGCTGAAAACATGCAGCTGCCGAGAGTGGTGGCCCCAGAGAGGGCATGGAAGCCTGGCCCGTCCTCCTCCACATCTGGCCCAGGGCATCTCTTCCACCTGGCTGCTCCTGACGTGCTGTTGTTCAGTCGCTAAGTTGTGTCCAGCCTTTGAGGCTCCACCGCCTGTGCCACTCCAGACTCTGGTCTTCCGCCGTCTCCTGGAGTTTGCTCAACATCGTGTCCACTGAGTTGGTGATGTCATCTAACCATCTCATCCTCTGCCACTGCCTTCTCCTTTTGCCTTCAGTCTTCCCGTGTATTCTTTTTTTATAAACTGGTCACCTAGTAGTAAGTAAATCGGGCTTCCATGGTGGTTCGGTGGTAAAGAATCTGCCTGCAGTGCAGGAGACTCGGGTTCAATCCCCGGGTAGGGAAGATTCCCCAGAGAAGGGCATGGCAGCTCACTCCAGTATTCTTGCCCAGAAAATCCCATTGACAGAGGAGCCTGGTGGGCCACAGTCCGTGGGGTCACAAAGAGTCAGACATGACTGAGCACGCGAGGATCTAAACTGCAGTCAAATTATCAAATCAGAGGAGAGGGTCATGGGAGCCCCTGACTTACAGCTGGTCGGCCAGAGGTACTGGAGGCTAGGGCTTGCGTTTGGCTTCTGAAGTGGGACTGTGAGCAGTCCTGTGGGCCTGTCTTTAACCTGTGGGATCTGACCCTAATTCCAAGTCGATAATGTCAGAACTGAACTGAACTGCAGAACACCCAGCTGGTGTCACAGAGTTGTCAGTGTGGGGGAAACACCTCCACAGCTGGTGACAAAGTAAAGTTCTTTGTGGGTAGAGAAGAAACAGTGTTTCCCCTTTACCCACACACACACACACACACACACACACACACACACACACACACACACACACACACACACACACACACACACGCACACACACACACACACACACATACACACACACACGCACGCACACACATACACACACATTTCAGGGTTGTTACAATGACTCAAACTTTTTTAAAATATGAAACTTGGGAAAAGCCTACAGGTGATATTTGATACAAATCTAGAAGGTTAAGGAAGCAGACATTTTGAGCGAGTAGCTTAGCCTTACTAATTAATGTAAATTGATATCAATGTCTTACCTATTCATTGCTCTAGTCATTGGATTTCTGTGGTGATTGTTTTTTAAAGGTTAGCCTTGACCAGCTCCATTATAATTTTTTCCCAGTAGTATAAGCAGACAGAATCAAGAGAGGAGGCTTATGTTTATTCCAAATAGTGAAAGTAACAGCTATCAATTGTTTCAGAAAGGTTGTTTGGGATATCTTTATTTGATCATTTGTTCACCCTGCCTTCACTTTCGTTCTGCTTCTTAGTCATTTAACTCATTCATTTGTTTATTCACTTCACATTTCCTAGTCTTCTATTGTATGCCTAGTTCTGTGTTGGGCACTGGAAGCATAATAGTGAACAGCACTTGGTGCCTGCCCGTGAGGGGTTTGCTGGTAGAACTAGAAACATAAACAGATAATTATAACACAGTTTGATCGGTGTCCTTTCAATGCAGTTTAATGTGTGTGCAGATGGTCTACACAACCCAGGATGCTGGGTTGGCCGCTGTCATAGACAGTAGAGAATTAGAGATTTGGCCTTGCCCTCAAGGAGCTCATAGTCTAGTGAGAAAGACAGTGAGCAATTGTTGTTGTTGTTGTTCAACCCCATGGACTGCAACACACCAGGCTCCTCTGTCCTCCACTATCTCCTGGAGTTTGCTCAAATTCATGTCCACTGAGTCAGTGAAGCTCTCTAACCATCTCATCCTCTGTCATCCCCTTCTCCTTTTGCCTTTGATCTTTCCCAGCATCAAGGTCTTTTCCAATGAGTCGGCTCTTTGCATCAGGTGGCCAAAGTATTGGAGCTTCAGCTTCAGCAAAAAAAACGGTAACTAATTCATTACAAATAACTGTCATTTATAAGGGAATTAAGCAAGGTTTGGGGATGAAAAATAATCAGGACAGGGGACTCTGTTTTCACAGAATGGTCCAGTAAGTATTATGATGGAGGCATTGGAAGGGACTGTGGGAGCAGGGAAGGGCAGTTAGTATAATGTATGCTGGAGGAGTTGGGGAGGGCTTTGCTAGAGAGTTCCCCCCAAGTTAAATCTGAAAAGGTAGGGAAGAGTTAAACGGGGAGAATGTCAAGATGGGCAATCCTAAGAGATAGAGAGAACTGGAGTAGAAAAGTTTGAAGATGTCAAGGTGATGGAAAATCTGGGTCTACTGGAGGATCAACAGATTATTCAGTGGCAAAGGAGTACAGAGTTCAGGTGGGAAGGGTTCGAGTGGGAGGGCACGAGATGGAGCCGCAGCGATAAAGCAAGGCCAGATCATGTGTGGCCCCTGAGGCCTGGCTAAAAACACTTGGAATTTAGATGATGATAAAGTATAGAGCTTACCAGCCTACGACCCTCAGCACTTAAAGTTCGCACAGTTTTCCATGGGTCTCATAAAACCAGACGGTACTGATTGCATTTTATGCCATGATTAAGTTGCATACTTTAAAAGAGTGTTACAGATTGCCCACTGAAGATTTGTGTTTTTCTTTTTCATCTCTAGGGAAAGATGAGCTTAAAGGACCTCTCTGGGTAACTCACCTTTAACGGCTTAAAGTTTGCTCTCCCTGAAGGGAGACGGGTAAGACACCTGGAGACCAAAAATAAAGAGGTTTGCAGCCCCAAAGGGCAGAAATGCACACAGATTTTGACATGGACCCCTGGCAGGCTAGAACCTTGGAGAATGGCTGTCTGAGAAACTGAGCGTGGGGTGTGTGGTGACCCCGCGAGAGCTGGACAGCTCCTGGAGGCCCCGGCGCCTGCGGGGGAACTGGACCTGCAGAGCTGTCCATCCAATGTCAAGGTCAATATGGCACGCCTGCGCCAGGGAGAGAGCAAGCTCCAGATCGCCTGCAGAGCTGTCCATCCAACGTCAAGGTCAATGTGGCACGCCTGCGCCAGGGAGAAAGCAAGCTCCAGATCGCCTGCTTGCTGTGGGGGTTAGGGGACCTCTCCCTGCTGGGGTTGCTTCAGCCTGGGAGCTCAGGGGAACGCTCTGGAGAGGAAAGCTCCATCAGCCAAGTACCATGTTCCTTGTTCATCAGGTATTGCCTTTCTCAAGTTGGTGGTTTGGATTTGAGAAAAAAAGAAGGGATCACATTTGCACGTTTGAGTTTTTGAAGACAGTCTAACAAATCACAGCTGTAAAATAAAACAACCTAGAGTAATTTGACCTGAAGATTCTAACTGAAGCACAGTTGGCTAGATCTTACAAGACGGAGGCCCTCTGGCTCTCCCTCGGGCCAGTGCAGTAGAAGGCGGGGCTGGGAAAGCTGCAGGGTTTATGAGTCAGGTGCAATCAGCGGTAACGAATCCACCTGCCAAGCAGGAGATGTGGGTTTGATCACCCATGGGTTAGATACCCCTCCAGTTCAATCCCTGGGTCGGGAAGATCCCCTGGAGAAGGAAATGGCAACCCACTCGGTATTCTTGCCTGGGAAGTCCCATGGACCGAGGAGCCTGGCGGGCTACAGTCCATGGGGTCACAGAGTCGGACTCAACTTCAAGACTAAACGGCAACAGGAGCCTAAGCTTTCTCAGAGGCGGTTAGTTCTATTGTCCCGTTTGCCACTGAGACAGTGGAGGCTCACAGGAGGGCTGACTTGCCCAGAATCATCCTGCAAGCTAGGGGTGGGGCCGGGAGTGGCCTCAGGTGTTCTAATTCCCTGGGCAAGCAAAGCACCGCCGCTGCTGAAACAGCAGCGAGAAAGAAGAGAGAGGAGAAGTAAAAGGGAAAGAGAGAGAGAGGCACGAAAGGATAGGGGGAGGGAAGGGAGAAGGGGAGGAGCTGGAAGTGGAGGAAGAGATCGACCTGTGATGCAAACCTTGACCTAGAGGCGCCCAGTCTCCAGGATCTAGAGCCTAATTAGAGCTGAGGTGACACTGATGGGATAATAATGGAAATAAATTGCACAATGAATCTAATGTGCTTGAATCATCCCCAAGTCATCCCCCCCCACCCTGGTCTGTGGGAAAATTGTCTTCCACGAAATCCATCCTTGGTGCCAAAAAGAGTGGGGATGACTGCAACCGAATCAGCTGTTATGCATGACTTTTTGTTGTTTGTTTTTTACTTCCTCAAAGCCCAAAGAAGGTAACGCATTGATGGCCTGATTGTGTTTCTACCACGACTTGCAACCCAAGATGCAGCCCAGCCTCTGAAAAGCCCATTGTTCTGTGCAGCGATGTTATAACTCTCTGTAAACGGGGCAGTCCAGGGCACCCAGCGCTGCCCGCTCCACCCCACTGGTGACCTGCAGGGACAGCTGAATGCCTTCTGGTCCGCTGAGCCCAGAGGAGTGGGGCTGGGCTTTCAGAAACAGCAGGGCTGATTCATCGAGAACAAAAGCCAGCTCTTCCTGCTAAATCCCTGGCCATCAAGGGCGGCGAGGCCAGCAGGCCCCTGAGCCCCTCCGCAGAAACTCCTTCTTCATCCGGCTATCGCTGTGGGGCTCCACAGCAGGAGAGCCAGCTTCCCACTGCCCCGTCCCTTCAGCCTGGCCTGCTCTCAGAACCCCCCGGGAAGCAGTGGCTTGGGAGTGAAATCTGGATTCTCGTCCTGGTCCTGCCATTTCCCAGCGGTGCAATGAAAATAAGAAACTTCACTTCTCTGAGCCTCAGTTTCTCCATCTGTGAACTGGGAGTGAAAATAGTTTCAGCCGGAGGAACTGGTGTCAGATTTGAAGGAGATAATGCCCAGAACAGGAACCTACGACTCTTTGTCCTCTTGCTATCTGGCGTCATCTTTCATAACTCAGTCTGGTACCTTGCAGTCCAGACACGTGGGCACGAGCTCACCCATCTTAGCTCCTCCACGTCATTACCTGTAGGCTTCCCAGAACGATACCAGCTTCTGTTTACAGAGGCCCTGCTATGCCCCAGGCCTTGCAGCTAGCAGTTAACATGGATAATTTCACTTCATTTTCCCAGCACTCTTTGAGGTGGACAGTTATCAAATAAAGAAACTGGGGCACAAAGAGGGATATTCCAAAGTCCAGCTCATCTCCTTCTTTGAAGTCTTCTTGGATCCTGTCCCCAGCCTCTCCTCCCATCCCCATCCCGAGCTTCCTCTTTCTTAGTTCCTGTAACACCCTACTGTAATTATCCGTTTCCTTGGCCACAGGCCTTGCAAAGGTTGAGTCTATGACTGATTCATCTCTATGCCCATTGCCCAAGGCACAGGGCTTGTATACAGAAAAACAGTAAGTAAATAATAAATAAGGAAAAAACCCAGAAACATGGACTTCCTGTGTGGGTACAGAATAAAAGAATACAAAAATAGACTGTATCAAAGGGGTTTTTTTTTGTTTTTTTTTTTTGTGTGTGTGGAAGGGGTTTTATGAATTACTTTTTATTTGTATAGCACAGCAGTTTACAGTTTTTCTTAAAATAGGCTTACATTTCTTAAACAACTCCAGGTACTTTCCACATAAAGAAATAGTGAGTATTCATAAAGCATTACAGGCAAGGGCCCAACCTCAGTCCCTAATATTGTCAAGATGAAGAGAAAAAATTTCCTGATCATGAATAGGAGGCATGGAAAAGGTTTTATCTTCCCCTTGACTTTCACTTTGGCTGTAGAAAGAGCCTGGGCTTTGGAGACAGACCCAGTTCAAATCCCAGCCAGCCGCTCAGCACCGTAGTCAGGCACCTTCCCTTTTCTGAGCCTGTTTGTCATGGTTCGGTCGCTCAGGCGTGTCCGACTCTTTGCAGCCCTGTGGACGGCAGCGCGCCAGGCTCCCCTGTCCACCACCAACTCCCAGAGCTTGCTCAAACTCATGTCCATCGAGTCAGCAATGCCATCAAACCATCTCGTCCTCTGTCATTCCCTTCTCGAGACTTCTGCCTTCAATCTTTCCCGGCATCAGGGTCTTTTCTAATGTGTCAGCTCTTCGCATCAGGCGGCCAAAGTACTGGAGCTTCAGCCTCAGCATCAGTCCTTCCAATGAATATTCAGGGTCGACTTCCTTTAGGATGGACTGGTTTGATCTCCTTGGGATTATTCACGAGCCTGTTTATTTACTTGTAATATTGAAGATGATACCTAACTTGGAGGTAGCTGCAAGACTTACTTGAAATAGTAAAGTGACCAAGCAGCATTCCAAAAATGGTGCTGATCATTCCAAGTCTAGTTTTTGTTCTTGAAAGTGCTACTTACTGTCTCAGGGCCAGCTATCTGTGGCTGCAGATGGCAGTGACATGCATAGCAGAAGGAAGAAGGGCATCTGGGTGCTTTTGAAATGTCCTTGAAAATCCAACCTGGGAGGCCGGGTGGCGGGGGAATCAGAATTAGAATCCTCTCTGAAGCTCATGGTGTTCAACATCTCACTGGCATGTATGGGGCACAATTAGAGAATCAGGCCTTTTAGGAATTCCAGTGATGTGGAGACGTGTGAACTATGGGTTAGGACTGAGCTGACAGTGACCTTACGGCATCCATAGTCCTAACTCCTCATTAAAATAGTAAGACGCACAGCTTCCTCCTCATTCAGAAGACAAGGGTTGGCAGCTCTTGGAATTCAGTGCAGCCCTCTCCTGAGGGCTACAGTCCTTCTGACGCTTCCCAACTCACTCTGCTGACCAAACGTGTCTCGTTTCCCTCATTTATTGATTAATTAATTTAGTAAAAACTTGCTAAGCACCAGCTCTGTGCCAGGCACTGTTTGACACTGAGTACATATTGACAAACCAAGCAAACACACTTCTTCCTTCCACCGGGTGCCCAACCAGTAAGCAGGAGACGCACATAGACAGGCAGTCTCAATGCAGAGACTTGAATGGGGGAACCCAGGGTGCTGCCAAATGCTAAACAATAGGCTCCTGGGTAGGACTGGGGGGTGAGGTAAGTCAGGAAGAAGGGAAGCTCTGATCTCTGAGCCTTTGCTGATTTCCCTGGTGTAAATATCCCCACCAAGTTTTATTTCAGGTTACCAGTATGACCACTGAATGTGAAACTGGGAAGTGATGGGGAGCAGCACACTATTTGCAATAGTATTTTTACCATAAATGGCTGGAAACAAAAGCCTTAAGAGCATAGACAGATCACAGTCGTTGTTGCTTACTTGCTAAGTTGTATCTGACTCTTTCGTGATGCCGTGGACCGTAGCCCACCATGCTCCTCTGACCAAGGGATTTCCCGGGCAAGAACACTGGAGTGAGTCGCGAACACTGGAGTGAAGTCTCGAGGGGATCTTCCCAACCCAGGGATCGAACCAGCAGGGGATCGAACCCTGGTCTCCTGCAGGGCAGGCAGATTCTTTACCACTGAGCTATCAAGGAAGCCTATAGGTCATAGTAGAGTAAAATAATTAGGAAGTGACAGGTTCTGAGACATTACCACCTTTATGATTTTTTCAATAATAAGCATGTAAACATTAATTTTTGTTGAAGACTGTGTTTAACAGCTAGCTGTAAAAATTCCTAGAAACTTAACAAGCAGCTCTTGTAAGCCAGTTCAGGCTGGCTCCGGCATACCACCAGAGGCACCCAGGCTGAAGCAGACTCCTCCCTTTCTCCAGCCTTGGTTTCTCCCAGCCTCCGCATCTTCCCTTAGCGAAAGATGCCATCCCATTTCCACCTCCACCCTTTTTACGGCCTCCCCCGAGGGAAGCTGTTCACTCTGCCTGGCTTCCTCTCCCCTTTTCTTTCCATCCACAGGTTACAGCGGGAGCGGCCAGTTTGGGGCGGTTTGACCCCACCACTCTGGTAGGCATCTGACCCAAGTTGGCATGTGGGCCACAGACAGTGAGTCCAGCTCACTGCTGGTAAAAGTCATTTTGTGGAAGGCAGAGATTCCTTTCTGATGTGAGGCAGAGCAGCGAAGCAGATGGGGAGATACAAATGATGAAGTGACAGTCCTTGCTGGGTTTCCTTAGTACTCAGGCCATGTTTCCAGTCTGACCCCGAGGCCCGGTTGCATCCCTGCCCTGGCGCCTTTGGGATGTTCCAGGACCTCCTGAGAGCACTTCTTCAATTCTTCCTTTGCACGAAATCCCCACTTAGGCTTTGCTTCTAGGACCCTGATACAAGGCATTCACTGCTCAAAAAGCAGTTGTCTTGGACTTCCCTGGTGGCTCAGTGGTTAAGAATCTGCCTGCCAATGAAGGAGACACAGGTTCGATCCCTGGTCTGGGAAGATCCCTCACACTGCAGAGTAACTGAGCCCATGTGTCACAGCTACTGAGCCTGAGCTCTTAGAGCCGAGGAGCTGTAACTCCTGAAGTGGGAGCACCCTAGAGACCGTGCTCCGCAGCAGGAGAAGCCTCCACAATGAGAAGCCCTCGCGTTGCAACTAGAGCAAAGCCCAAGAGGCAGCGGAAGGCCCAGCACACTAAACATAAATAAATAAAATTATATATAAAAAAGTCTTGTCTTAATAAGTTGGCCTTCACAGATGACTGGTCCTCACAGGCCCAGTTAATTAACCGTGATTGTTCTGTTCCAAACTGTAATTCCACATTCTGATAGTCTAGCTTGGTGGAGGAGTCCACTCCTAACGCCGTCAAGGTGTTTGGAGTGGGCTCGGAGTTAAAATGAAATCACGGGTGCCAAGTGAGGGCCACCCCCGTGGGTGGGGAAAGGCAGTTTCAGAAGAGGGAACAGGTACCCCATGTTGTCTACTGCATGGCCTGGGTGTGGCTTTTGTCTCCCCCGTCCTCACTCCCAGGAAAGAAGTGGTCTTCTGACAAAAGATGTCAAAGTGCTTCCGTGAGAGGAGAATCACGTCGGCAAGAACAAGAAGACATTCACTCTGAAGGTGAGACACGGGGCAAACAATCTTTACTGACCCCTAGACCAATGGGGAAGTGTACAAAAAGGACTGCAAAAGGAGTCTAGAAAGAAATGAGAAAAAGACAAGAGAGGGTATCTATACATGCATGCCAGGCAGACCTGAGCCTGACTGAGGGGTCAGGCCAAGATACACCCCGATTAGCGGTGACATACACATGGTCCCAATGCATTTTTAATGCATTGGAGAAGGCAATGGCAACCCACTCCAGTACTCTTGCCTGGAGAACCCATGGACGCAGGAGCCTGGTGGGCTGCCGTCTACGGGGTCGCACAGAGTCGGACACGATTGAAGCAACTTAGCAGCAGCAGCAACACATGGTCCCATTGATGTACACAGAGCAACGTGCTTGGCCCTCTGATGTCATATTGGTTGTCCCTACTGTTGTCATAATCATTATTTTAAATTATTTCCAGTGAGAGCCTAGAAGTACGGGCTTCTCCAGTACCAAATGGAGCCATCAGAGGGTTCTGCGGGCAAGCCTCTCTGCATCCTTGGCCTCAGTTTCCCCGCTTCTACAGTGAGGGGTGGGACTAGATGTTCCCCTATGTGGCCTTCCTCCCAACATCGTATCTTCCAGTTCTCTGGACACACAGATTCAGAGGTTTCCCTTCTTTGCCCCAGAAAAGTTGCTGGGCTTGGAAATGACACGTTAGATGATTCCAGGTCATGTGTGTGCCGGGGGCTGTAATCAGAGAGCTGAGAACCAAATAGTCTGTGTTTATGCCTTTCTCCCCACCTGTCCCACAGGCCGCCTCCAGAAACAGCAGGCAGGGTGCAGTGAGAGAGCAGGAGGCGTCCTGCGCTGAGCGAGGGGCCTCCTTGGTTCTCAGAGGAGATGGAACTGGCCAGTTTCCCAGGCGGGGAGAGCAGAGACAGAGGACACTGAGCAGAGACGGGGCCAAGCACCCAGATGTGCATGGTGCCACTTGTGTGAGCTCAGGAGAGCTGCTTAACCCTCGTGGCGCCTGGGTCTCCTCGTGTGAAAACTGCACCCCTGATGCCTGCCTCAGGTGGGGGAGTGTGCGGGGAGTGTGCGGGGAGTGTGTGGGGGACACGGAGTGTGCAGGGGAGGGGACGAATCAAGCAGGCAAGGAGGTGAGGATGA
>NW_011494838.1:2405284-2406603 GCF_000754665.1 Bison bison bison | reverse complement strand
CCAGATGTGCACGGCGCCACTTGTGTGAGCTCAGGAGAGCTGCTTAACCCTCGTGGCGCCTGGGTCTCCTCGTGTGAAAACTGCACCCCTGATGCCTGCCTCAGGTGGGGGAGTGTGCGGGGAGTGTGCAGGGAGTGTGCGGGGAGTGTGCAGGGAGTGTGTGGGGGACACGGAGTGTGCAGGGGAGGGGACGAATCAAGCAGGCAAGGAGGTGAGGATGAAGGTCGGCAGCATTCGGGAAGCCCAGAGCATGGCCCAAGCACTCAAGAAATGGTTCCTGCCATCACTCGGTTCAGTTCAGTTCAGTCGCTCAGTCCTGTCCGACTCTTTGCGACACCATGAATCGCAGCACGCCAGGCCTCCATGTCCATCACCAACTCCCGGAGTTCACTCAAACTCATGTCCATCGAGTTGGTGATGCCATCCAGCCATCTCATCCTCTGTCGTCCCCTTCTCCTCCTGCCCCCAATCCCTCCCAGCATCATGGTCTTTTCCAATGAGTCAACTCTTCACTTGAGGTGGCCAAAGTATTGGAGTTTCAGCTTTAGCGTCTGTCCTTCCAATGAACACCCAGGACTGATCTCCCTTAGGATGGACTCGTTGGACCTCCTTGCAGTCCAAGGGACTCTCAAGAGTCTTCTCCAACACCACAGTTCAAAAGCATCAATTCTTCGGTGCTCAGCTTTCCTCACAGTCCAACTCTCACATCCATACATGACCACAGGAAAAACCATAGTCTTGACTAGACGAACCTTTGTTGGCACAGTCTGCTTTTGAATATGAATATCTAGGTTGGTCATAACTTTTCTTCCAAGGAGTAAGCGTCTTTTAATTTCATGGCTGCAGTCACCATCTGCAGTGATTTTGGAGCCCTAAAAAATAAAGTCTGACACCATTTCCACTGTTTCCCCATCTATTTCCCATGAAGTGATGGGACCAGATGCCATGATCTTCATTTTCTGAATGTTGAGCTTTAAGCCAAATTTTTCACTCTCCACTTTCACTTTCATCAAGAGGCTTTTGAGTTCCTCTTCACTTTCTGCCATAAGGGTGGTGTCATCTGCATATCTGAGGTTGTTGATATTTCTCCTGGCAATCTTGATTCCAGCTTGTGCTTCTTCTATTCCAGCATTTCTCATGATGTACTCTGCGTATAAGTTAAATAAGCAGGGTGACAATATACAGCCTTGACTTCCTCCTCTTCCTATTTAGAACCAGTCTGTTGCTCCATGTCCAGTTCTAACTGTTGCTTCCTGATCTGCATATAGGTTTCTCAAGAGGCAGGTCAGGTGGTCTGGTATTCCCATCTCTTTCAGAAG
>NW_011494838.1:2403616-2404651 GCF_000754665.1 Bison bison bison | reverse complement strand
GTTCATCAGGCACTGTGTCTATCAGATCTAGTCCCTTAAATCTATTTCTCACTTCCACTGTATAATCATAAGGGATTTGATTTCGGTCATACCTGACAGAATGTGGTCCACTGGAGAAGGGAATGGCAAACCACTTCAGTATTCTTCCCCTGAGAACCCCATGAACAGTATGAAAAGGCAAAAGGATAGGATACTGAAAGAGGAACTCCCCAGGTTGGTAGGTGCCCAATATGCTACTGGAGATTAGTGGAGAAATAACTCCAGAAAGAATGAAGGGATGGAGCCAAAGCAACAACAATACCCAGCTGTGGATGTGACTGGTGATAGAAGCAAGGTCGATGCTGTAAAGAGCAAGATTGCATAGGAACCTGGAATGTCAGGTCCATGAATCAAGGCAAATTGGAAGTGGCCAAACAGGAGATGGCAAGAGCGAACGTCGACATTCTAGGAATCAGCGAACTAAAATGAACTGGAATGGGTGAATTTAACTCAGATGACCATTATATCTACTACTGTGGGCAGGAATCTGTTAGAGGAAATGGAGTAGCCATCATGGTCAACAAAAGAGTCTGAAATGCAGTACTTGGATGCAATCTCAAAAATGACAGAATGATCTCTATTCGTTTCCAAGGCAAACCATTCAATATCACGGTAATCCAAGCCTATGCCCCAAACAGTAACACTGAAGAAGCTGAAGTTGAAGGGTTCTATGAAGACCTATAAGACCTTTTAGAGCTAACACCCAAAAAAGATGTCCTTTTCATTCATTATAGGGGACTGGAATGCAAAAGTAGAAAGTCAAGAAACACTTGGAGTAACAGGCAAATTTGGCCTTGGAATACGGAATGAAGCAGGGCAAAAGCTAATAGAGTTTTGCCAAGAGAATGCACTGGTCATAGCAAACACCCTCTTCCAACAACACAAGAGAAGACTCTACACATGGACATCACCAGATGGTCAACACCAAAATCAGATTGATTATATTCTTTGCAGCCAAAGAGGGAGAAGCTCTATACAATCAGCAAAAACAAGACC
>NW_011494838.1:2401092-2403516 GCF_000754665.1 Bison bison bison | reverse complement strand
GTAGTTTGAGCATTCTTTGGCATTGCCTTTCTTTGGGATTGGAATAACAACTGACCTTTTCCAGTCCTGTGGCCACTGCTGAGTTTTCCAAATTTGCTGGCATATTAAGGGCAACACTTTCACAGCATCATCTTTTAGGACTTGAAATAGCTCAACTGGAATTCCATCACCTCCACTAGCTTTGTTCGTAGTGATGCTTTCTAAGGCCCATTTGAATGGTTGAACCCAGTTGAACGGTTCTATGAAGACCTATAAGACCTTTTAGAGCTAACACCCAAAAAAGATGTCCTTTTCATTCAGTTATAGGGGACTGGAATGCAAAAGTAGAAAGTCAAGAAACACTTGGAGTAACAGGCAAATTTGGCCTTGGAATACGGAATGAAGCAGGGCAAAAGCTAATAGAGTTTTGCCAAGAGAATGCACTGGTCATAGCAAACACCCTCTTCCAACAACACAAGAGAAGACTCTACACATGGACATCACCAGATGGTCAACACCAAAATCAGATTGATTATATTCTTTGCAGCCAAAGAGGGAGAAGCTCTATACAATCAGCAAAAACAAGACCAGGAGCTGACTGTGGCTCAGATCAAGAACTCCTTATTGCCAAATTCAGACTTAAATTGAAGAAAGTAGGGAAAACCACTAGACCATTCACGTATGACCTAAATCAAATCCCTGTCATCACTAGAGATGTAGAAAATGGTTGCCGCAGGGGAAGAACCTGGCTGGGAATCTCCAGGTCCTGTGGCTTCCCTGGCTGCTACTTAATTAAAAAACTAGGGGAAAAAAAAAAAACAAAAAACTAGAAAAAACCAGGAAGTGAATGCTGTGCTCTTAGCCTCTCTGCTACTTAAATAACACCAGGTTTTCTGTCTGATTCCCAGCACCCAGCAGTTATTGACTTCGTATATTTTCTCTTGTGCTGGAGGGAGATTTACTCAGCTGAACATGGGGCTGCAGCCCTCACCTAGGCTGGGAACGGACACCTCAGTCCTCTGGTCTTATCTGCAATGTGGGTCTCCCAACTTGGAGTCACAGAGCAGCTGCAGGAGACAGGGAACTCTCACATGCACCGAGACTGTCAGAGGCTGTTCTACGCCCTGCTGCTGCTGCTGAGTCGCTTCAGTCAAGACCGACTCTTCGCGACCCAATGGACTGCAGCCCGCCAGGCTCCTCCATCCATGGGATTTTCCAGGCAAGAGTACTGGAGTGGGTGCCATTGCCTTCTCCAGTTCTACGCCCTGCTCCACTGTAAATGCGCGCCTGCTCAGTCGCTCAGTCGTGTCTGACTCTTGTGACTCCATGGACTGGGGCCTGCCTGGTTCCTCTGTCCATGGGATTTTCCCTGCAAGAATACTGGAGCTGGTTGCCATTCCCTTCCCTGGGGGATCTTCCCCACCCAGGGATCAAATCTGTGTCTCTTATGTCTCCTGCATTGGCAGGTGGATTCTTTACCACTGCACCACCTGGGAATCCCTTATCCATCATAAATGGCTCTCTCTCAAATGCAAGAGATGCTGTTATGATAAATAAAACACTACATTTGTTTAGAAGTGACCTTGCATTCATCTTTTTGACAATGTGGATTTGCTCTGGCACCTAATATAATATCTGCCATCACACTAATACCACCTTCCCTGGTGGCTCAGATGGTAAAGCATCTGTCTGACAATGCGGGAGACCTAGGTTTGATCCCTGGGTCAGGAAGATTCCCTGGAGAAGGAAATGGCAACCCTCCCCAGTACTCTTGCAGGGAAAATCCCATGGACAAAGGAGCCTGGTGTCCATGGGGTCCCAAAGAGTCGGACACGACTGAGCGACTTCACATCACACTAATAAAACCTTCCATTTACAGAGAACTCACAGTACTTGATATGGTGTTAAGACTTTCTTTCATTAAGTCTTCCCAACAGACGCATGAAGATGAAATTATGATGCCCATTTTACAGATAAGGAAATTGGCACTTTGATACCTTAGGTCACTTGTCCAACGTTTCAGGACTAGTAGGTCAGGGGGTCAAGCCCAGGTGGTCTGACTCCAAAGCCCCAGCTTAACATTTTAAGGACAGGGATGCGCTTTGGCATTTCGTGTATTTCTCGTTCCTGAAGGCAAGCGGGCCTCATTCTGCTCCTTTGTTCCCTTCAGGGTCTCTCGCTGCTGCCCACACTCCTATTCTGCTTTTGTGGACTGCCCAGGTCATCTTCTGAGGGCTTTGCCTCCTGGAGCCCGACCGCCCCGGAGCTGAATCTCACCCCGCAGGCTGCCCATCCCAACTGAGCTCTTTGGCCCCAGCCCAGCTCCAGGCGCCCCCCGAGTCTCCTCCCCTCTCCCCAGGCTCCTGTCGATCCCCCCGCGGTGCTGCGGGCCTCAGTTTCCTCCCATGTGAAGCAGGTAGCTCGATCCTTTCCTTAGGCAAAGGG
>NW_011494838.1:2392326-2400199 GCF_000754665.1 Bison bison bison | reverse complement strand
GGATCGGCTTGCTGCTGCTACCTGTCGGCGCTGTCCGTCCCTCCGCCCTGCAGAGCACGGGCCCTTCCCTGACTCACACGGAAACTTCTTTGAGGTGAGGACAGGGATTGGAACCAGACTTTCTCCCTGGGGCCCCCATCTCTGCTTGGGTCCACACGCCTCAGAGTCTGATAACTGCGTGTCCCCTGGCCCGGCGCAGCTTGGCTGCTCTCTGCAGTGGCCGAAAGCAAGGCCCCGGGCCGAGGAGGCTGGCGGGGCTGCAGGGAGCTTCGGCCTCAGACACCCAGACATCCGCCCTTTATTCCGCCCTCACATCTAACTCAAAACAGGGAGGACAGCTTTATGACACCCAGAACTCAGGAGAGCAGGGGAAAATCAGGGTGCCCTGTGGGTGACTGCTTTTCGGCTTTTCCTGGAAGCCGGGGCCTCTGGGGACTTTTCTGAGGCTAACCCTGCGGGTCCTGCTCTCCCAGGACCGTGTTTCTGACCAGAGCCCTATGAACTCTTGCTGCACAGTAACCACAGCTTGATGGAATCTCACCAGCCTGGTTCCACAGTTGAGAAAGCTGCAGGGCCCTGAGAGCTGGTGAGCGGCTGATACACAGTGAGGAAGGGGCCGGCCTGGGACTCAGTGCCATTCGCACTTGGCTGACTTCTAGCTCCTGGGGCTTTAGACTCTTCTTGAACCTCGAGTTCCATTCACTAAGAAACTGAGCACTACACACACACACACACACACACACACATCCCTCCAAGACATACTCACACTCTGGAGTGCTGGTTGGCGTTTCTTGGGGATGTTAATTAAGGGGAAGAGGCCTGGAATGGAGGAGGAAGGTTGGGAGGGGGAACGGCAGCTTCCAGTTCCCCTGAAACTCCATTTTCCTTTTTGAGGCCTCACTATTTATAAATGCCAGGGAAATCATAAACAGCCCGGGGAGCTTGAATTGGCACCCGGGTGAGTTTCGCAGCAAAAAAAGTTACCGTGTGAATCAGGGAAAGGAACTTTACTCCAGAATTTTCCATAGTCTTTTTTATTGGGGACTGACATCAATTTGGAAAAGCAGGCATCTCCCAGGAGGGGTTTCCTTCCTTCCCTTCTTCCTTGATTCAGCACTCTTCAGGGCCTGTGTTCAGTGTCTTGCCCTGCGAGGGCCCAAGAACCTTGAGGAAGGCAAAGATATTTGTCCTCAAGATGCGTCTCATCTATAGTGTTCGGAACAAAATTGCAATACTGAGAATTAACTTCAGCCTATAAAGGGGTGACTAAGTCTGTTTGGGCCACCCAGACCTCAGAAATGAGTAAAAGTTTCCCAGGAGATAAGGCGATGGGCAGTAAGACATGCTGAGAAGCAGGCACAGCTCGTGCAAAGGCACTGAGGCTTTCTGAGCAGTCCACAAGGCGAGGATGCAGATGAGGGAAAGGTGGAGTGTCGGGAGTTGAGACTGTAAATCAAGAGGGAAAGGAAAAGGAAAGGAAAGTGAAGTCGCTCAGTCGTGTCCGACTCTTTGAGACCCCATGGACTGTGTAGCCTACCAGGCTCCTCTGTCCATGGGATTTTCCAGGCAATAGTACTGGAGTGGATTGCCATTTCCTTCTCCAGCGGATCTTCCCGACCCAGTGATGGAACCCAGGTCTCCCGCATTGTAGACAGATGCTTTACCATCTGAGCCACCAGGGAAGACCATAATCAAGAGGGAGCTAGATCGTAAACTAAGGGCTTGGACTTTAGCCTGAGGGCAGTGATCAAAACTCTGAGTAATCTGGTGGCTTTGTAGCAGATGCTTTGGAAGGGGCTGCACTGAAGGCTTCCCTGGTGGCTCAGACAGTAAAGCGTCTGCCCGCAATGCCGGAGACCCGTGTTCGAGCCCTGGGTTGGGAAGATCCCCCAGAGAACGAAATGGCCACCCACTCCAGTACTCTTGAGAGGCTTCTCAGAGCCTGGTAGGCTACAGTCCATGGGGTCGCAAAGAGTCGGACATGACTGAGCGACTTCACTTTACTTTTCACTCAAGATACAGGGATTCCTTAGGAGGCTACTGGATGGTCGAGTGAAAGAGAGTGCAGGTCTGAACCAGACCAATGGCCATGGGATGGACCAGAGTGGCAGATTCTGGAATCCCAGCTGAAGAACCCATCAGAACTGGCAGCAAATTTTATCTAAAAGCAAGTAGTGGGCTTGTAGCTATTGGACAAGGTTGCCAAGTTATTCTGAGATTTTCAGTATTGAGTTTTACTCAATACTGAGTAAAGCAAAGAAATATTGTTAAAGCAAAGAAATATTGTTAAAGCAAAGAAATATTGTTAAAGATTCAAGCCGTGCTGTATGACACAGGGAGGTCAAATCTGGGGCTCTGTGACAACCTAGAGGAGTGGGATGGGGTGGGAGGTGGAAGGGAGGTTCAGGAGGGAGGGGCATGTGAGTACCTGTGGGTGATACATGCTGATGTTTGGCAAAGACAACACAATATTGTAAAGCAGTTATCCTCCAATTGAAAATAAACTCTAAAAAAAAAAAGATTCAAGCCTAGAGAATAGAGTAAGCCTCATCCCTGTAACCCCTTCTTGCCCCAGAGGTGGCCCTGTGGACAGCTGTGTGTGCAGTTCTGTGGAACTGTCGCAAGCAAGAACTGAATACTGGATGCCTTCACGCTTCTTAGCCATCCAGTGCCGGAGGGTCACTTCTCCCCACTTCATGTCGGCAGCTTGGGTCTCTGGTGAGAAGCTGTCAGGTCATAGAGATGATTTCTGCATATTCTGTCATCCCTTGCTGGGGCACTGGTCTCTGGTTTTCTTCAAGAGAACTTTACAGCCCATATCTACAGTCTCTGAGCATGGATTAGTTCTTAGAGATGGCAGAACTGAGAGAAGTTAGATGCACTGACTTAGGAGTGGAGCTGTAATCTGAGTTATTTTGAGTGACTTTGGGCAAGTCCTGGCTCACGGGGCCTCAGTGTCCTCATCTGTGAAATGGGGAGATGTTGGTCTCCATGATAAAAAGCTACCTTTTAGTAAACCAAGCGCTGGGGCGTTAATTACTTTGTTGGTTCTTCACGATCATGTCTCTGAGTTAGGTCCTGTTATCTGCTTCTGTAGAGGACGTAACTGAGGCTCAGAGAGGCTAAGGAATGTACTTTGGCTTGTGAGGCAGTTAGGTGTCAGTGCTAGGATTCCGGAGGTCTGACTGTAGGGCGGTAGCTCTTAATCACTGCCTTAAATGTTCTACTGGCGAAGCCATCTAGTCCTGACGTTATGAGAACTGCAGGTGGAGTTTTGCTGGGGCTGTGAGGAGGGGTGCTGATCCGCATGCATGGCGTGGGGAGTTTAGGCCTGGAGGGGCCTCTCAGGACTGTTCGTTCAGTTCAGTAGCTCAGTCGTGTCCGACTCTTTGCGACCCCATGGACCACAGCATGCCAGGCCTCCCTGTCCATCACCAACTCCCGGAGTCCACCAAACCCATGTCCATCAAGTCAGTGATGCCATCTAACCATCTCATCCTCTGTCGTCCCCTTCTCCTCCTGCCCTCAATCTTTCCCAGCATCAGGGTCTTTTCCAATGAGTCAACTCTTCGCATGAGGTGGCCAAAGTACTGGAGTTTCAGCTTCAGCATCAGTCCTTCCAGTGAACACCCAGGACTGATCTCCTTTAGGACGGACTGGTTGGATGACCCTGCAGTCCAAGGGACTCTCTAAATTCATGCTTTTCTGTACTACCTACAGGACTCAGTGTAGGTCCATCTTTCCTCCATTTCAGGAAATCCCGGCTCTGAGAGGACAGAGACTTGCCCAGGTTCACTCAGAGAGTTAGCTGGGGGCCCAGCCTCCTTTCACTGCTGGAGCCCCCGCTCAGGAAAGCTTTCTGAGGAAGCCAGGAAGAATGGGCAACATCTCTCTCCCCGGCCCTCCCCTCCCCATGGTTAATTCCTGAGAAAAAGCCAGCAGAAGCAGGGAAAACCTGGTCCCAGGAGCTATGTACTTTGTAGGGGAGGGAAAGAAAGAGACCAGTGTTCAGGCAGCTGGGGGATGTTAAGTAAAAATATCTCCTCCCTTTCAACCGAGTGAGCATGTGTCATATTTCAGCCTGATGTGGTTTGCGAGTTTGGAGACCACAGGCAGGCTGGGTTCCTGCTGCTCTCTGGCTTTTCCTCCCCACCCCCAACCCCCTGCTGTTGCTGCCTGCTCTCCTCTGCCCTGCCCAGGACCACATCAGCAATTTAAGGGCAGGGCAGAGAACAGCGGTGGGTGTGATGGGCAAGGCTGGACAGCAGAAGGCCTGGGCTTGAGTCCTGGTTTTGCCATTTGGCAAAATAGTGGGTGACTTGAGCTAGTCCGTGCCTTCCGCTGGGCCCGTGTCCCCTGGCGTTAGGCTGGTGGACAGAATAATGTCACGCCCTCCCAGCCCCGGCGGCCTCTGAGCCAGGGGGCTTTGTGCCCACTGCAGGGACATGGGGCCCCCACGTCTCTAAGCATGAAGTGAGCCCACA
Organism: Bison bison bison; assembly: GCF_000754665.1. Lineage (NCBI taxonomy): Eukaryota > Metazoa > Chordata > Mammalia > Artiodactyla > Bovidae > Bison > Bison bison. The sequence goes on along the minus strand of NW_011494838.1, from coordinate 2,395,715 downwards.
GCAGTCACCCTTGTTTGAGTGACTTGCACCAGCATCAGCTGGAGATTCGGCTGCTGTTCATAAATTGGGTCTTTGTGAATTCAGTTGGTTGCCCATTTTACAGATACGGCAGTTGAGGCCTAGGATTCATGCATGTATCCCATTCCCTGCTCTACAAGCAGTAAGGGTGAGGACCCCTGTCGGTGGCGTTCTTACTGTGTTCACTTTTCGTCTTTACCATCTTGTTTTATCTTTTTAACAGCTCCACTAGGGAGGAGATATTTACTCAGTTTTACAGATAAGGAAACTGAGGCTCAGCCCAGAGAAATGAAATGCCTTCCTTTCTCTTTTTTGAGCCTCACAGTAGCCCTGAGGTTGTTATGGGCCCCATTTTACAGATGAGGAAGCTGAAGTCTGGAGATGTGAGCGCTCATGCCTGGGGTCCCCAGGGACCACGTAGCCAGATAGGTTCTTTCCCAGGCCCCATCCTGCTGCGTCCTGGTGCCTCACAGGTTCTGTCTGAGGGTGCGTCTCTGCACCTCTTGCACCCAGTTTTTGGACTCAGGATTAACAGTTTTCTTCCTTGGCTGTAACGTGTCCCTAAAACGTGCTCTTCCCAAGGGGGACTCCAGGGGCAGTTTGAGCCGTGGAGCTTCTCAGGGAACTGGGATGAAGGTGCCACACCAGTAGGGGTGGATTTATTTATTCTGCTGAACCGGTTAAGCAAACAGCCTTCTTTCCAACTTCAGCAAGGATATCATTTGATCCCAGTTTATTTGCAAACAAATAATATATATACGGTATATGTAAGCCTTCAGGGTGGGGCTTGGCCCTTAATTTTCCTTCTGTAGTGGCTGTGGCAGGGCTGGGCCCTTGGTGGGTACTCAGTAAATGCTGGTTAATTTTGGAGGAGCGGCAGAGTGTTGTGGGTGGGATACCCACAGGATATGTCTTTTTTTTTCGCCTCCTCCAATGACTTTTTTTTCTTTTTTATAAATATAGTAATTATGATAGAAAATGTAGAAAATAAAAATAGTATAAACAATAAGAATGTCCATAATTCTGCCAACACAAGATAATCAGTGTTAACATTTGGGTGCATTTCCTTCCTAATATTTTCAGCACATATTCTTTTACCCCTGACAGAACTGTGGTCATAACACATTTGTAATCTTCTGTTCTGACTTTCTGCATTTTTTTTCCCAAATGTTATAACATAAATATTTTTTCATGTTATTTAGTACTCTAAATTTAATTTTTTAAAGAGTTTTAAAAGTATACTCTAAGTGGATAAATGCATGTTTATCTAAAATCTTTCATTCTAATAGACTGGGGGATTAAAGAAAATAATGAATTTTATTTGTAAAAAAAAGTTTCACATTTTTATTATTAAAATGATGAAAAAAAAAAAAGAAGAAAAAAAAATAAAAAATAAAATGATGAATGCTGACCTGATTTTTTTGTTATTCTCTATTATTGTATCTATGATGTGAGTGATTCACTTCACATCGTCTGTTATTAGGCATTCAGGCTGCTGATAAACAGTGCTGCAACGAGCATTCTAGTGCATAAATTATTCCTTTCTCATTGTTTTCTAAAAGAGAGCCCAAGAAATGGAGCTGTTGAGTCAAAAATGACAAATTTACAGCTTTTGCTACATTTTGCCAAACTTCCATGCTTGAAAGGTTGTAGCAGTTTGTATTTCCACCAGCCTTTCTTTGGGGAACATCTGAGGCTGGTTATCAAAAGCCTAACTGTGCTGTTAGAAGGCTCAGGGACCATTCTTCTGAAACATTTCTTCATTTAGCAAACACAGGCATAACTCAAAGATACTGAGGTTTCCATTCCGGATCGCCACAGTAAAGTGACTATCACGATAAAGCAAGGCGTACAGAATTCTTGGTTTTCCAGCGCGTGTAAAAGCCGTGTTGACACTACGCTGTCGCCTGTTTAGTGTGCAACAGTGTTCCGTCTCAAAAATCAAGGTACGTACCTTAACTCAAAAACACTGCATTGCTAAAAAACGCTACCCATCATCCGAGCCTTCAGCTAGTCACAGAAGTAACAGCATAGATTACCGATGACCAATCACCATAACAAATACAACAATCATGAAAAAGTTTAAACAGACTATGGCAAGAATTCCCAAAATGTGATGCAGAAACATAGAGTAAGCAAATGCTATTGGAAACGTGATGTCACAAGACCATTTGCTCAAAGATTGCCACAAACCTTCAGTTTGTGAAAAATGTAGTCTCGATGAAGCTCAGTAAACTGAAGTGCAATAAATCGAGGTATACCTGTAGATTTGCACAGTTCGGCATCAGCAAGTGCTAAAGATTAAGATCCTGGGCAGAGGAGGCAGGGAGAAGCTGGTTCGCACTGCAGTTTCTGCTTTGCACTTGCCACAGACCTAAGCTGCGGCCCGGTCACCGTGCCGCCTCCATGTTTAGGATGTAAGTACTTGCCTTTGTTTCCAGACTTCAATGTGACTGAGGTCACCCTCTGCAGAAGGCCCCTCTCCTGACTGCCTCCTCACCTAGAAACCCTTTCCAGATTCCGACCCTTACAGTCAGACCTCAGAAGCTGCCTGGTCCCACCTCCTCACTTCATGGCCAGGAATACTCAGACCCAGAGAGAGCAAGTGAATTTCCTAAAGCTCAAAGTAAGTTCTCTGATTGCTGCTCCACCACTTGTGAGATTTCAGAAGTACTCATCTAAATGAAAACGATTTCAGTGATCATAAAGCCCAAGGCCTGGGAAGATTAAGGAACTGGGCCGTGGTCAGCCCCCGAGTCTGTCCTGGCAGTGTGGTCCTGGGAAAGTCATTTTCCTTTTTAGCCAGTTTCCCCTACTGTGAATTGAGGACTGTCACCTCTCATCCACTTGGGTTTACTTTTCCACCAGTCGAAGGCTTAATTTCAAGCCTCAGTGGCAAGTCTTGGTCTCTTGAGTGTGCGTCCTGAAGTGGGGTGTTTTTTGAGGTCACTGGTGGCGCTGGTGTTAAAGAATCTGCCTGCCAGTGTAGGAGACATAAGAGACCCAGGTTTGATCCCTGGGTCGGGAAGATCCCTTGGAGGAGGAAATGGAAACCCACTCTAGTATTTTTGCCAGGAGAATACCTTGGACAGAGGAGGCTGGTGGGCTATACAGTCCATGGGGTCACAAAGAGTGCAGGCGTGAGGGCAGAGACTTATTTTTACAACACCAAAAAAGACCTTTGGACCTTTTCTCTCCTCAGGGGAAGGGTTCTGTCAACAGTGTTGCGACTGGACGTAAGAGACGTTTTAGAGCATCTCAAACTTACTGTGCTCCCAAATCACCTGGGAGTTTTGTGAAAATGCAGATTCTGGCTTAGTATGTCTGGAGTGGGGCGTGACACTTCCTTTTTTTTTTTTTTTGCCTTGAAA
>NW_011494838.1:2390142-2392226 GCF_000754665.1 Bison bison bison | reverse complement strand
AGTATGTCTGGAGTGGGGCGTGGCCCTTCCTTTTTTTTTTTTTTTTTTTTGGCCTTGAAACATGTGGCATCTTCCCTAACCAGGGGTGGAACCTGTGCCCCCTACATTGGGAGCACAGAGTTCTAACCACTGAACCACCAGGGAGTCCCCATCTGCACTTCTAATGCCCTCCCAGCTAACGCAGATGCTTCGGGTCCAGGGACCACAGCTGGCATGCGTGTGCGCACGCGCTCGGTTATACCCAACTCCTCAGGCCCGTGGACTGCGTGCGCGCATGCGCTGTTATTCCCAACTCGGCAATCCCGTGGACTGTAGTCCGCCAGACTCCTCTGTCAGCGGAATTTTCCAGGCAAGAATACTGGATCGGGTTGCCATTACCTTCTCTCGAGAATATTCCCAACCCAGAGATCGAACCCATGACTCTTGTGTCTCCTGCATTCACAGGTGGGTTCTCTACCAGCTGAGCCACCAGGGAAGCCTAGTAAGATTCTAAATCCTTTGTTCAAGGCCCAGACTAGAGCCGAGAACTCCTGATATCTTATCCTTGAGGTTCTTTCTACCCATTGTACTTGCTTCTGTCATCTCATAGCACTAAGCGGAACTGTATTTGGTCCGCAGTTATGTTTCTAGAATCTGAACAGCCCTTGAATTTCAGAGCAGGGCAGGGCTCTTCTTTAGGAGAGAGTGACTCAGTAGGATGTCATCTGAAGGGGGAGAAATACAGCTGAAGGGCCTAGTGTTTGGCATAAAACATTTCCACCAGAAGTTTTTATACTTAAGGTTATACGTATTATTCTCTTACAGCTGTAGGCTGCAAACTACAGCCCTGGGGAAGCCCCAGCCTGTTTTTGTATGCCTCCAAGCTAAAAATGGTTTTTACATTTTTAAAATATTGTAAAAAAGAAAATCCGAAACTGAACAAGGAAGAATCTGCAACAGGGTGTGTGGCTGCAAAGTTTAAACTATTTCCTGTCTGGCTCTTTTCTCTCTCTTTCTCTCTTTTAAAAATGTTGGTCATGGCATGTGGGATCTTAGTTCCCTGACTCGGGATCGAACCTGTGCCCCCTGCAGTGAGAGTACACAGTCCTAACCACTGGACCCCCGAGAGAAGTCCTAGCACTTCACAGTAAAAGTTTGCTAACCCCTGGTCTAGAGTAACTGGAGCTTTATATTTTTATCTAGTAAGCAAGAGGCCCAGCTTGAAGTCTGGTGAGACCAAGCTGTCGGGGAGGCGGCCTGACTTGGTGGCAGCTGCTCAGGCACCTTAGCCGTGTGACCCTGAGCACAGCACTTCACCTCTCTGAACTTGTGTTCTTCCTTCACAAGACCGGGACTGTGACAGCTGCCCACTGAGTTGAGAGGATGAGACACGATGTATGTAAGGAATTTACGCTGGGTAGGTGCCCAATGACAGCTGGTGTCATTTGAACCCTCTGGCGTTGCCTGACAGGGCACACACCCTCACCAAATCTGACTGCAGCAGGAAATGGCAGCCCACTCCAGTGTTCTTGCCTGGAAAGTCTCAGGGACAGAGGAGCCTGGCCGGCTGCAGTCCATAGGGTCGCAGAGAATCAGATAAGATTGAAGGAACTTCACACACACACACCCCCCAAATCTGAGGGTCCTCTCAGCGATCTGGAAACAGTCTTTTGGAAGAAAAACACCTCTGTTCCCGCTTCTCCTTCACCCCTTCACCCCCGCAGGGCAGAAAGCTCCTTTTTAGCCATCCAAACAGATGGGGTTCGTGATGCTTATACACCTTCACTAATGGCAAGCTCTCTACCCACTCCTTCCATGGGCGGGCAGCTCTAAGATCTAACCCAGCGAATAGGCTTCACAGGAGCCCCAGGCAAGGATGGTGACTACTGGAAGGAGACACCCCTCTTTAGGGCTCCATGCAGCATGCGGGCCGTGGACCAAAGCTGGTTTACAGACCTTGTTTCTAAGTTGTGGCAGCCTTAAGGCCCAAAATGGAAAACAGACCGACTTGGAGTTAGCTGCGGTTAACTATTCTTGCCTGGGAAGTCCCAGGGACAAAGGAGCCTGGCGTCCATGGGGTCGCAGAGTTGGACACGACTTAGCGA
>NW_011494838.1:2389400-2390042 GCF_000754665.1 Bison bison bison | reverse complement strand
GGCCTGCCGTCCATGGGGTCGCAGAGTCAGACACGACTTAGCGATTAAGCAATAACAACAGTTCTACACCCAGTGAATCTGAAATTCGACGGCTCCCGGCGGCGTCCAGAGCGCAGGAAACCGTGTAATGCTCTTTTTGCCCATAGGTGGCAGCACCTGCGCCCTTTGCCGTCTCTGAGAACGTGTTTGTGCATGAGTGTTTACGCACGTGTGCACACACGTGAACATGCGTGTGATTTACTAGTTTCTGCCTTCCTTGAATCTTGAGCTGTGGTGGCCCTAGGCTAGACTCTGGGATACAGGGAAGCGGGTCTTAGTCTGACGGAGGAGGCACACTTGGAAACAGAGTGTAACAGTGTGGCAGGGAAACGGCCGAGGCTCAGAGGAGCTCAGCCTCACGGGGAAGGGGGGGTTAGAGGTGAGTTCTCGGAGGAAACCTGGGCTTGATCATGAGCGGAAGGAGAAAAGAACAGGGATGGAAGAGAGCTCGGGAACAGAGGAGACAGTCTGTGCAAAGATTATAGGCAGATTTAAGGGCCAGTGCAGCTGCCTCTGGCTGGAGCTTGGAGGGGTGTGGGTGGAAGACGGGAACTGGGGAGAGCTGAGGCTCAAGACTGATGAGGGCAGACCATAAAAGGCGCG
>NW_011494838.1:2388781-2389300 GCF_000754665.1 Bison bison bison | reverse complement strand
GCGCAGAGGAGCAACGTGGTCTGGCTTGCTCTGGAGGGGAGGAGGGAGTGGGTGGGAGGACGGGGTGGGAGGAAGTGGGAGGACGGGTAGGAGGCACGGCAGCCTCCCAGGCAAGAGGCTGAGGGGCCTGGACCAACGTGTTGGCAGTCGGGGTGGGGAGCAGTGGGCGCGTTCGGGTAGAACCAGCGGTGTAGGGAGGCGAGAGTGACGGAGCCGGGGTGGCTGAAGAGGATGCCCGGCGTCCGTCCAGACGGGGGATGGTGGTGCTGATGCTGAGATGCGGAACCTTGAGCGTAAAAGAGGTTGCCCTTGGGAACAATTACAGCACCGCCAGAGAGGGTGAGGGTGAGATGTGGAGGTGTGTCGAGAAGGGGGCTGGATTTGAAAGGTTCATCCTCACGGAGTTAACGGAAAGTGGGAACTGCTTAATCATTTGCAGGAGCCCAGCTCTGTGTTGGAGAAGGAAATGGCAACCCACTCCAGTGTTCTTGCCTGGAGAATCCCAGGGATGGCGGAGCC
>NW_011494838.1:2382366-2388611 GCF_000754665.1 Bison bison bison | reverse complement strand
TGGGGTCGCAGAGTCGGACACGACTGAAGTGACTTGGCAGCAGCAGCTGTGTGTTCATCTACCCCACGGAACTGGGAAGTTTCTATGGAACTCTTTGAAGGGAGCCCACGAAGGTGGCACTTAACTCCAGGTCCCAGGGCCCAAATAAGCCCCCAGCCTCTTTCTGGATCTCTTGCTGTGCACTGGTGCTGCTCACGATGTAGAAAGCCCCAGGGATGTCTGGGCCGTCTACTGTCAGCTAAGAATAGGGTTCACTCGCATCTTAATCCAGGGAGCCTGCAGGGCCCCGCTGCCTTTGGGATCTTGGAGTCTCTCCGCCTGGCTTGGAGAAGCTGGTTTGGGCAGAGCCCTTTTCCAGTTCAGGCAGGAGCCAGTTTGCTCAGCGGCTCCCTGAATGTGGCTGACTGGGAGTCTGGGAGTGACGAAGGGTGAAGACCCCGGGTGTCTCTGAAAGTGTGGGTGCTGAAAGCTTGGGGCTGCACAAACCACTCTGGGTGCGCGTGGGCTGGCCCTGCTTTGGTCACTCAGCGTACACCCACGGGTCCTCCTGTTTGCCAGGTCACGTGCCAGGCCTGGGCTTCAGAGGCAGAGCAACCTCACGGAGCCCATGGTCTCATGGGAGAGAAGGATCATCAGCGTATGATGGTAATACAGTCTTGCAACAGTGGAGCAACGCTAGGCATAGAGGTGGGAATACGGCATGTGAGAGGCTTGGCTCCGCAGTCTGCATAAGTACAGCATGAGACAGATACACTTTTTAGAAGCAGACTGAGAGTTAAGTGGTAGAGTAAGCACATACATTATTCAGAATCCTTGACATATTTTATCTCATTTGATCTTCATAAGAGTTCAGACACGATTGAGCGACTTTCACTCATTCACTCACTCACTCAATGACCTCATGGGGTAGGTTCTAACACCTACCCCACAATTCCTGTTTTACAGAGAATGAAACTGAGGCTCAGAAAGGTGACGTAACTTGATTGTTACATGTTAGGTAAATGAAGGGCCCTTTGGTCTAACTTCACGATCTTAAGCCACAGTTCTGAAGCTGACCATAAGCTGAATTCAGTCATACAATGGGGTTACTTTAAATGCTCATGGGATTTTTGGCTGTATTAATAGAGGCATGGCGTCTAGAATGATGGAGGTGAGAGTTCTGCTGCCCTGCCCTGAAGAGAGCTCATCCAAGTGTTTAATTCTGGGTCTTGCGCTGTCGGTGGGGACAGGGTTCATTTAAAGTAGATCAGGGAAGCCGGGGGAGGGAAGCAGACACCTTGATCTCAGGAAGAGCTGGAGCAAAAGGGGTAGGAGACTCGAGGGGCCCAGGGTTACCGTCTTCAAGTCTCTGAGGGGCCACTGGGAAACGGGGTGCCAGACCTGCTCCGGGTGAGCCCAGAGGGTAGAGTTAGGCCCAGCGTGTAACGGGGCATGGGCAGAGAGAATTCCAGCACATCCCAGCAACAGTGCTCTTAACCAGCCGGACTCTTGAATAGAAGGTTTGCAGCCTTGGCAGGAAGTGAGGGCCCCACTGCTGGAGGTGTGCATGCAGGGGCATGTGACCCTGGATGGGGGGTGGTGGGGGCTGGGGAGGAGCTGAAGCATGAAATGGGCTCTGACCAGATGACCTTGAGCCCCTGAGCCTGGGAGTCTTGGCCCTTTCTTTACAGGTGGTGCTGCTAAGCCCCAGAGCCGCGCTTTCACCTTGGTGCCAAGCCCTTCCGACGGAGCCGCCCTCTTCACTCACAGCCCCACAAGGTAGGTAGAGCAGTGCAGCCACCGCTGGGTCCTCCTAAACCCAGCCTGGCTGCCGGGGGGTCTGGATGGGCCTGGGGAAGCAGCCGCTGGGCGCACACATGGTGCAAAGGCAGTCCCTGGGGTTTTTCTAGTAAAGCTCAGAGAGCATTCTGCCCTTGCTTCATTTGCTCCTCAGCCTCCCTAGAGAGGGAGGCCAGGCAAGGGTGATCCCTTGGGGAAGAGGCAAGAAGTGGGCTGGGTGCCAGGACTCCTGGGCCCCCACCCCGGGCTGTGCTGCTCCTGCGCTGGGTGACGGTAGGAAGGTGCTTGCCGTCTCCGGGCTGCTGGTAGCGCCTCGGTTGGAGGGTGGACTCCCACCGACGGTGGAATCCCATGAGGAGGAGGTGCAGGAATTCTTTGGAAGGGTGAGAAAAGCTGGGGTGCGGCTGCCAAGGCTCCGGGCTTGTTGACTGGAGGAGGAGTGAGAAGTGTGAGTCACAGGGAAGGTGCATGAGTCACACTCACCTGGGCCGGCCGGCAGGGCGGGGCCCACCTGACTATCAGATTCACAGGTGACCTGCTGGAGGAGGTGAAGAGGCAGGGCACGGAATGCAGAGTCCTCTGGCCAGAAGCAGGAGACCTGGCTCAGGTCCCAGTTCAGGCCTCGGTTTCTCTGCCTGTGAAATGGGTGCATTGGTCTCCCCCACCCACCTAACAAGGTTGTCGTGCGGACTGCATCAGCTCACAGATGCCGAAGGGCTTTGTGAGCTGGAAAAAGGGGAAGGATCATCGCTAGGGGGGTAACCTAGCTTCCCGTGTTGAAACAGAGAGAAGTGAGTTTCTGATAGTAACTGTGCGGAAAGACTGGGAAACACTGCTCTGGTGACCTTGACTGCCGAAAGGAGAAGGGGCCGAGAACCTCCAGGGCTTACTCATCCCCGCAGCCCGGCTGGCTTCCAGGCGGTGACGTGACAGGCCGACCACAGTTGGTGCTGTTCCTCTTTCCCCAAGCCCAGATGCAAGGGCCTTCCGATGCTGCGGCCTCAATGCTGGACTCCCACAGAGGGGGAACAGCCGCCTCCCAAGGGCACGAGACGAAGGGGCCTCCCCCAGCTGCCCAGATGGACCGGCAGGGGCCGCCCTGGCTCTGATGCTCTAGAGTCTGAGACTCAGAGCCTTGACAACTCCCAGAGCCCCATGGCCTGAGCGCTGTGTCCCCACAAGGGGTTATATTCTCTGAATGCTTTGGCAAGTGACACAGGAACCATCTTCTGCTTTCCCACTTCTGCAGAAGTGTGCAGCCGCTGTGCGCCTGTCAGCTGAGGGCTCTCTGCATCTTCACCCTGTCCCGCTGTCCCTGTGCTGGGCCCCGCCTCTCGCGCACTCCCCAGTGACCCCTCCGTGTCCACGCCTCCTGGTGTTTCCTCAGCTCTCCATGCCCCACCTCGCTGGAGCCCCGGGTGCCTCCTCCTCCTGGAAGCTCGCTCTCCTTTTTGCTTCTGGCAGGCCGCACCGTTCACTTTGTCTCCTACTTCTGCGGCCTCCCTAATTGGGGCCCTGGTTTTTTTTCCTCAAATGTTCAGCAGGAGTCTGACCACTTCCTGTCTGGTAAGACATAGAGGCTCATTCACTCATTGATTTGTTCATGCGTGTGTGCCTTCATTTGACAGGTATTTATTTAGGCCCTGGGCTGGGGGTTGGAGAATCAGCAAAGAATGAGATTTTCCCAACCCTCGTGGGTCTTACCGTCTTGGGTCTTATATAAGTTATTGTTGTTTAGTCGCTAAGTCGTGTCCAACTCTTTGCCACTCCAAGGACTGTAGCCTGCCAGGCTCCTCTGTCCATGGAATTCTTCAGGCCAGAATGCTGGAGTGGATAGCCATTCCCTTCTCCAGGGGATCTTCCCAAACTAGGGATCGAACCCGGGTCTCCTGCATTGGCAGGCGGATTCTTTACCGCTAAGCCCCCAGGGAAGCCCTACGGAATCCATTATACACAGAACAAACTCATCCCTTCTTCGGCTGTGAAGGAAGGGACCGGCGTTAGGAGAGCAGATGGGACTGGGCGGGTGTGATGGGCTCTTGTCTGGACAGATGAAGGAGAAAGATGGAAGGAACAGTGTGAGCGAGGGACAGTGTGAGGGAGAGGAAGGAGCTGGGAACAGAGCACGGCGAAGGGAGAAGGGCCTGGAGACCAGGTGACGCCTCCGTTGTGCAGGCCCTCAGGGGCCTTGGTTAGGGTTTGGAGTTTTATCTAGACCCCTGGGGAGGCACGGAGGTTTTAAAGTAGGGGAGAGTTTTGCCCCAATTTCAGGATTGGAACCCTTGAAAGAGACAGTCGCCAAGTCCCGCCCTGAGGAGCCCCGAGGCTGTAATTTTTGGCTTTTCCACACCGTGGCGTCCTGACACTGCGCCTCAGGATGAGGCTTGGTGTCGGCAGTCCTGGAAATGAGCCCTTTCCAGCATTCTCTGGGCTCCTTGCGTGTTTTCATTGTCGAGCTTCTGCATTGCAGAGCGGAGGTGAATCAAACCTGGGGGCCCTGGGAGATCCAGACTTGTGCTGGTTGTTGCCGGGGGCCCCGGGAGCCTCAGAGGGCTTCCCCGCCGAGTCTAGCGCTCTGCTGAGGGGTTGGCAAGGGAAGCAAAGGAGGCAAGTCCAGGCAAGGAAGGTGCACGTGCGAAAGCTCAGCCCCCTGGGGGTACCTCTGTGTTTGGGAGCTAGTGGGCAGAGTGGCTAAAGAGACTTTGAGTGCAGGGTCCTGACCCTCTGGATGCCAGGAGCCACGGCAGGTCTTGAGCTGAGGAGTTGCTTGAGCAATGAGATGTGAGGTCAGTTGGTGGGATGCAGAGGGGGTTGGAAAGAACGAATGTCACTGCGCGCAGCCTCGTCCCTCCCACCCACCTACACGCGCAGTAAATCGCTCCGGGCTGGTTTCTTTCCTGTCCTGTCGGTTCGTTCCCCCATTGGGCAGCCCTCCTCCGTTGTTTCACTGGGGTTTGGTTACAACCTGAACTCCAGAGGCCAACAAGTCCGAGCATTACTCTAGCTCTGACTTGCTCTGTGCCCCTTGACACACCCCCCTCAGTCCCAGTTTCCTCATCTGTGAAATGGGAATGACAGTAGGGTTGCTGAGGATTAATAATGGGGATGTGAAGTCCTAAGCACATGCCTGGTACCTGGTGATGGCTTCGTTATCCTTCCTTCCTTGTTGGTAGGTAATGGCTGAGTCCATGTCATCATCCATCCCTCTGTGACCATAAATCTGTAATTTGAACTGGAAACAAGGTGTCCCCGGAAGTCCTGAAAGAGGCCTCTAGTGGGACCCCGAGTGGTTTGGAAAAGCCTTTACGTTTCCCCACCGGGGTCTGGACCAGGGCTCGGCTGTCTTTTAGCCCCAGGACTCAGCTCAAGGCTGGCCTATCCCGGTTCTCTTAAATACTAAACAAACACACAAAAGTATTAATTAATTAAAAATAGTCATGAACCTTGGGCATCAACCTAGCAGCACCTTCATCTTATGATTGAGGAATCTGGGGCCCAGAGAGGGACGGTGACCCTTCCAAGGTCATCCAGCCTTTCAGTGGCAGGCCTAGACCTCACTCAAGTATTTATTGCAATTCTAATTTTTAAATGCCAGTCATTATTAACTTTAAAAAACCCCCAAGTCAACTGGGAAAGGGGTAACAGTGGCATGAGCATTTGAGGGTAGGGGTTACCCCGAGACAATTCTGGGGAGCATCCAGGCTGGAAGGGCCCCAGTGATACCATGTTCAACCTCCCAGTTTACATTTGGGGGAACTGAGGCCCAGAGAGGGGTAGTGGCTTGCTCTGGGTCCCCCGAGAGCAGAAAGCAGAAGAGCAGTCATAGGCCCACTGCCGTCATCTGCTGTGGGTGGGCGGCTCTTCCCCTCAGCCCACCGCCTCATGTTTAAGAGAGAGAGTTAGAACATGTGCAGTGGTCTCCCGAGGAAGTTTGGGGTTTTAATCGTGTCAGTGAGAAGGACCATTTCCGGAACCGTGCGTGCCCCAGTGGTGCCTGTGGAGTTGGGCCTGGCACAGCTATTTCAGACCAAACCACAGGGCCCTATTTATAGGCCGATGCGATTAGGTCGGTGTGGTTGGGAGAGGCTCGCCTGTCCTCTGCCCAGCCCAGCCATGGTGAAGGAAGAGTCCCTCAGGGGCGACTCTGACCCGTGGGTGAGTAGCTGGGGGTCTAGGTTGTCCCCAAAGCCTGCTTGAAAGAAGGACTCCAGGGTTCCCCATGCGGACTCCCCATTCAGCCGCTGGCCAGGCCCCGTGCAGAGATGAAACCGGCTCCAAGCCTGTTCTCTCTGGGCTGAAAAGATCCTCCCCTGCCTCAGAGCAGGCCAGGACCTCTCGCAGCCAGGCCGCGCACCCCAGGCCCGCCTAGCCAGCGTTTGCATTCTGCTGTGGGGGCCACACCTCTGAGCCTTTGCTTCTGCTGTTCCTGCCCCCTGTCTGCAGGCTCCCTGCTCCCCAGAGACAAA
>NW_011494838.1:2379176-2382117 GCF_000754665.1 Bison bison bison | reverse complement strand
ACACAGGGAGAAGAGGGAGAAAGCCCTGTGTGGTCGGGCCCCTTCTGGGCCATTCACCTGTCTCGTGTAGATGAGGCACTGTCTACATGCCGTGCTACCCAGGAGGTATTTTTAAAAGGTGCGTAGGAGTGAGAGCCAGACTTTGAAATCAGATGGTCCTGGGTTCCGGACTCTGCTTTGCACTTCTTAACTGTGTCACCTTGGGCTGACCCTTTCTGAGCCTCTGTTTCCCCATCTGTAAAATGGGCATGTGCTAGCCTTGGGAAGCATTGTCAACAAGACAGAGCTGAGAAGGACTGGCCATGCTGTCTGGCCCATTTTGAGCCTTCTGTGTGCTGCAGTGAGTGCTGTTTACTCAGGGGGCCAGAGAAGCGCCCTCTCTAGCTCAGTGGAGGGCTCAGTGGGCTTGGGGTCCAGGCGTCCAGCTCCACTCTGTGTTCTCCTCCCCTCCCTTGCTTAGCCTCCTGGGCCTATTCTGTTCCCCAGATCTGGGAGGCTTTGTTTGGGGATTGTTTTGGCTAAGAAGTTTCCTCTGTGGTGCCACTGGATGACTCAGAGGCCTGAGTCACCAGGAGGCTGGGGGCCGGGGAGGAATGGAGTGGGCGGAGGAGGGAAGGAGAGAAGGAACCAGGAAGGGACCTCCATTCCCGTCCAGGCCCTCCCCAGCTCAATGGGCAGAGCTGGCAGCTCCCCGGCGCTGCCTGGCCTCAGTTTCTCCCAGAGTGAGAGGTGCTGGGCGTTGATGAGTGGTTCCCAGTGTGGGCCGAGACTCAGATCCCAGGTTCCTGAGCCCCACCCGTAGCCATAGACTCCGAGGCTGGGCGTGGGGCCTGGGAATCCGAGTTCTCAGGAGCTCCCTGGGTGATTCGGCTGCACACCTGCTCTGCGGAGGTGTCTGGGAACCAGGGAGCCCAAGGCTGCTTGCCCCTGGGCCTCAGAGGGGCTGCTCAGCCACTGCTTGGCCGTCTCCACTCACAGAGAGAGCACTTTTCTTGCTGAATGTCTTGGCAGAATGGTGCCTGGAAAGCACATGGGTTTTAAGCAAACAAACCGGCTTTCTGAAGTACATCAGTTGCTGGAGTAAGTAGACAGATAACTTACATACATGTAATCTACCAGTTTGAATTAATTCAGTGATTTTTAGTAAACTTTCAGACTTAGGCCAAAGTCATCACGAGACGTCCAGTTCAAGCACATTTTCATTACCCCTCATCTCCCCTAAAAGGAGCCTGTGCCTGCCTGCTGGCACGCTGCACACCCACCCCCTAATCCCTCAGTGGTTTCCTTTCTGTCTCTCAGGATGCACGGACCTGCGTGCCACTCCCAGCTTCACCCTTTTCTGGCTGTGTGACCTCCTGCAGCTTATCGCCCCTCTGAGCCTTTGATTTTTCCCCCTGTTAGAGGGGGAGGTATAGCCTCCTTGTAGCTGTTGTTTGAGTACTCTTACCTGGAAAATCCCATGGATGGAGGAGCCTGGTAGGCTGCAGTCCATGGGGTCGCTAAGAGTCGGACACGACTGAGCGACTTCACTTTCACTTTTCAGTTTCATGCATTGGAGAAGGAAATGGCAACCCACTCCAGTGTTCTTGCCTGGAGAATCCCAGGGACCGGGGGAGCCTGGTGGGCCACCGTCTATGGGGTCGCACTGAGTCAGACACGACTGAAACAACTTAGCAGCAGCAGTAGCAGCAGCAGTGTGATAGAGTGTCTGATGCGAGGTAGGTGCTGGGGTCGTGGGAGCCTGGCAGGTAGCACACACGATGTGATACAGACACCCGGAAGACTTGTCACAAATCAGCAGACACCCGGTAGACTCGCTGTGTCTCAGACACTGGGCTCAGCCCCAGAATTGCTGTGTCTCCTTCAGTCCCCACAGCACGTAGTGGGTGAGTGTTAATACCATTTCTGTTTCATAGCCAGGGAAACTGAGGCACCGAGAAGGGGCGTGGCTTGTCATGGTCGTGGAGGTAACGGGGTAGGGCTGGGAGCCTGTCCTGGACCTTCACACGTGGGGGTCACGCAGCAAGGGACACAGTGCATGGAGCCAGGACAGGGTTAAGGGCACAGCTCTCCAGGGTCCGGGCCTCAGGACAGTGGATGTGACGTTGAAAATGTCGTAGATAGATGGTACAGGTCTTTCTTGACTCACTATGGGGTTGCATCCCAATATGCTGAAAAAATCTCAAGTTTATCAATGCATTTCATTGATACACTTTTCCAGTCATACACTTTTCCTATCTTACCTTCATACGTCATAGCCTACCCTACCTTATATGTGTTCAGAACACTTACACTAGTCTACAGTTGGGCAAAATCTAACAGGAAGACTCTTTTTAAATGTCGTCCCACGAAATTTATTGAATGCTGTACTGTCAATGAACAATAGAATGGTTGTCTGGGTGCAGAATGGTTGTAAGCCTACCGGTTGTTGCGCTTGGGATCGTGTGGCCGACTGGGAAACATCGCTGGCCCAGGAAAGATCAAAACTCCAAGTACGATTTCTACTGAACTTGTATTGCTTTCGCACCATCCTAAAGTCAGGAAATCATTAAGTTGGACCGTTGCAAGTCGGGGACCAGCTGTGCAGAGTCCCTCATACGGCAGACGTGGCATGATGCGGGGGGCGTGATCCAAAGTGTGAGTGACGTGGGACACGGCAGGAGGACCGTGCCCCCCGGGTGCACAGGCAGGACACGTGTGAGGAGCACAAGGCTAGGCATGTGACGCCAGGACAAGATCCCCAGGGTGGGTGTGGGGTTTGATGCTTGGCAGTAGGGTCCCTTTCTCAGAGCACCGCCCCCGGGGCCCCAGCATGCAGTGGCTGGAGCCGGTATTTTCCTCTCACAAAGGCCTGTCTGTTTTTATTTTTCCCTCCTCTTCTGCCAAAGAGTGGGAGTATCCCAGAGGAGCGGGGGCCCAGGGCAACTACCCTCCCCTGCCC
>NW_011494838.1:2374529-2379020 GCF_000754665.1 Bison bison bison | reverse complement strand
CTGGCAGAGCCTGCCAGCCCCCCAGTTCCCCGCTGTCAGAGGCAGCTGGGAGCCCCTGGTGGCTGGGCCAGAGGAGAGTAATTTTCCTCTAAGCCGCCCCCACTCCTGTCCCCCTCCCTGGCTGCGGCTGCAGGCTGTGAGCCTCTGGTTCAGGGCTTAGGGGAGAGGGAGCCCCGCCCCTACGGAGGTGGAGGAGCCGATCCCGCCCTGCCAGCTGTTGTCAGAGTGCAGGGAGAAGGCTGCAGCTCACAGGCTTGCATTTCTGGAGCCCTCCCGGCATCTGGCGCTCACTCCCTTATCGCGTCTCATCTGCACAAGCTCCCCAAGAGCCCGATGAGAAGACTGAGGCTCAGAGAGCCAAAGAGCCGGCCTGAGGTCTCACAGTCAGAAGCAGAGCTGAGGCTAGACCCCTGCTCCCCTGGCTGCAGGAAGCTGAGGATGAAGAGGCAGGAGGTGTCGCAGAGGCTGTCGAGGATAGCGTGGGGGGACTAGGGGATGCGGCTGTAAGAGCATGTGGACACCGGATCCCAGAGGGCCTTAGGAGCCAAGCTTAGGAGTCCTGACTTCTTTCAGTTTGCACTGGGCTGCGGAAAGGTCTTGAGTCGGGAATGGTGTGATCTCTGTGGATAATGGAGAGTTGGAGGCACCGAGGAAGCTGGTGCAGTGGTTCCACAGGGGAGATGGGGACCCTGAACCAGGACAGCGTCTGGGAGGCCGATGGGGAAATGAGTGTGAATGGGGAGCGCGGAGGGGCTTAAGCATCCCTGCTCTGGCCTCAGCCCTGACTCTGGAGTGTCCCAGAGGGTTCTGGAAGCTCTCAGGAGGGGTACCTAGAAGATGAGGCGGGTGATTAGGCAGATACCGAGATGGAGGTGAGGCCGGAAGCACCCCTGGGGAGAGGAGGCCACACCCATTCCGGCAGAGGCCACGCCCATTCTGGAAGAGGCCACGCCCATTCCGGAGTTCTATCACGTGCCAAGCCCTGTGCTCTGTGGACTGGATTTCATTAATTCTTCCAGCTGGCGATGCTTATTTTCGGAGCTGGGAAAGGAACACAAGCGTTCCAGTCTTATAGCTGTGTTTATGTTTGAGAGGGGGAAAGGACGTTTTTAAAAGCTTTATTAAAATGAAAGGGATTAGCAAGGATAAAATACATCTTTGAATCTCCGGTAGCTCTATTGTAGTTCAGCGTCTGAGATAAATTGCAAAGGATTTCTAACCACGCTATACTGGTATCAAGTTCTGGTAGGCCTGGGGGATAATCTGGCTATTCTGTACCCAAGGACCCAGGCTCAGAAAGGTTGAATCACTTTGCCCAGGGTCAGCTAAGTGGTAAGAGACAGGGCTGGGATTGAGCCCTTGTTCCTTGGGGTGGGAGCAGACCAGAGGAGAGGGGAGGGCATCATGAAGAGATTTGTGGATGGGGTGGGAGGCAAAGTGGGCTCTTTAAGTGCTGGCTGGAGACCCTCTCCTGAGACGTGTCCCTGTCCTTGGCACAAGCTGCGCCTCCAGGTCTCCGAGCCTTGGCGGGGACCCTCCAGCCCTCCACTGCGTTGGAGGCAAGGATGCAGTGATGAAAGTCAAGGCTGGGTACGGGAGGCCAGTGGGCATGTTTGCAGGGGTTGTTGTGGTTGTTGAGCACCTGCTGTGTACCAGGAGCTCCTTCAGTTTTCCCAGACGACCCCCAGGGTAGGACTTACCAACCCATTTTATAGAGGAGGAAATTGAAACGCTCAAAAGGGCCATTTGCCCAAGTGCCCCCCGAGGTGGGGATTCTGGCTCCGCCCATGCTCAACCTGGACATTATCTTGTTTTCCTCCTGGATGGGAGTTTGCACAGCCCTCACCCTGCTGGTCATTCTTGGTACCCTGAACGGGCCGAGGCTCCCCTTGCTGTTCTGGGTTCTGTACTGTCTCCTCTGTCCCCTTTATGATTCTCAGAAGTTCTGCCTGCAGAGTGCAAACTGGTGCCTCAAGGGTGGGCTCCCGCCGTTGCTGGCTGTGAGGGGCTTTGGGACAGAGAAAGGCTCCATTTGGAGCTTGCGGCAGGAGGGACCTGTCACCGTCCTCTGAGGTCCTGACACTGTGGTTCCCATCGTGGTGATTATCGGCCTAGGGAGCTGCTGAAGGATGAACGTGATCCCCAGACAGACGAGGGGGTGGGGTGGGGAGGCGGCATGGGGGCGGAGGGGCGGGTGGGTAGGGAACCTTGCTTGACCAGAGGCACAAACATATTTTGCCTCTTGCTGTTCCTTTCAGAATCTTATTAACGTTCCAGGGCTCGAAGGGTCTTTAGGGATGGGCTGGTTTGCTTATCACTTGTGTCTCCTTGGCTGGGCCACCACTGGGCCGCTCCTTATCTCTTTGGAGAAGGGGGAGGATACTGGCATTTTTGAACCTCTGTCTTATGTCAGGCATGATCCTGGAATCTTCCACATTTATGGTCTCGTTCAACCCTCAATAAAATTCATTTTGTTTACTTATTTGCTGTGCCAGGTCTTAGTTGCAGCCTGTAGGATCTAGTTCCTCAATCAGAGACTGAACCTGGCCCCCTGCACTGGGAGCACAGCGTCTTACCCACTGGACCACCAGGGAGATCCTTCCACTCACCTTTTAAAAAGACATTTTAACCCTGATTTTATACATAAGGAACTTGACGGTCAGAGAGAGATTAACAGGGGCTTCCTAAGCCCCCAGCAAACAACCACCACAGCTTCCTCTGTACGTGCGTGCTGTGCTGAGCCCCAAACGTCTTTTACTTTATAAAACTCTTGCAGCAACCCCGGCAAGAAGCTAGTCTAATCCCATTTTACAGATGAGGAAATTGAGGCACAGAGAGCAGAAGCCACACAGCTGGAAGTGTTAGATCAGGGATTTATACCCAGATTTTCCTGGCGGGAGCTCTTTCCACAGTCACACAGACTGTTTTTCTTCCTGCCGGGAAGCCCTTCCCCTCTGCAGCAGGGCGCTGCCTCCTGCGACTCTTGCTGCTCCTGGCTCTGGTTGGGGCCCCATAGGCCCTGCCGCCCTGGGAGTTGGCAGGTGAGGCTGCGTCCCCCATCCTGCCCTGGTCCTGCTTCACGGTGCCTGGAGTTGGGCCTCCTCGTCCTGCTGCTGATGTGTGCTTGTGCCTGGACTTCCCTGTCGGTGGGCCTTGGGGTCCTGGGGCAGCTAGGGGACAGTTGTTCGCAGCTGTTTGCAGCCTCCCAGGGCTGCTGCCTCCCCCGAGAAGGGGAGACCGACTTTAAAGGGAACCCTGGCAGGCAGGGCTCTGGCTCACACCCGTGGCCAGATCTGGCTGCTCCCAGGGCATGGGCTCAGGAAGTGGCGGGGCTGGTCCTTTCTGAACGTCCTGTCCTGGCTCTCAGCATTAGGTGGGGTAGCCTCCGGAAGCTGGGAAAAAGCCAGTGGCTTGGAGCCCTGGGAGAGGCGGCCTCTTGGAGGTGGCTTCAGCCAAGCCTCACTGGCCGTCTCCCCAACAGCTGTCTTCACCCGGAATGGACGGAGCCAGGGCAGAGGTCCAGCTGGCCCTTCCCGGGGGCCTTGTCATGTCGTGGGCTCAGGCCTCGGCTCTGGCCTGGGAACGGAGACCTCTGCCCCGCGTGGTGCTCACTAAGTGACTCTTGAGAAGTTACACTCTTGCTCTTGGGGTCATAGTCTGCAAAGAGAGAATGGACTATTTAACATTGCCACAAATAAGCCCTACTCTGTGCTACTTGCTCCAGAGCTCCCAACCACCCTACAACTGGGCAGTCTGTCCCTTTCTACAAGTGAGTGACCCAGCACTCAGAGAGGGAAAGCAACTTGCTCTGGGTCACACAGCCCAGACCCAAGCTCAAGAATCTCACTGTGAAATCTGTAACCTTTCTCCGGGACCACTAACTGCTCACACGTGGTGTGTACACGCTGAGAGGCCTCTGTGCAAAGAAGCCAGCTCACACACGGGGCACTGACTCGGAGCTCAGTCTGTGCTGTGTGTCAGGCCTTGGCCCTCCTCACTGCCCTGCGAGCTTCCCATTTTACAGATTGGGAAACTGAGGCCCTGACCACAGGCGCTGAGTCTCCCAGATTCTGAAACACATGTTCTTTCGGGTCCCCAGGGCTCCCCATGCTGAGGCCCTGTCCAGTTTTACCGGGTTTCATAACTGGCTTCTCTGTTTACTGACTGTTGTCCTATTTAACAAAACGCTGGCCAGCAGGGCGGGTATTCCCAGGAGGACCCAGAACCCAGCCGTGAGCCAGAAAGCAAACAAGCTCCGAAAAAGACAGCTGCTCGTGAGTGGCCGGCTGCCTGAGAATCAAGAACAACAGTGTTTGGTGTGAAGAGAAGAGAGCAGGGTGGTGTCTTCCAGGAGTGGCCAAGACCTTTTGTACACTGTGGCCGGGGGCGGAGGGTGAGGCTGCCTCCTCCCGGCGCGGGTAGCGGCCTTGGGAGGCCCACAGAGACATGGAGGCTAGCCTGAGGTCTCCAAGGGAGCAGGGCCAAAGCTGG
>NW_011494838.1:2370066-2374429 GCF_000754665.1 Bison bison bison | reverse complement strand
CGGGCGGTGGCCGTCCTGTGTCGAACTGCAGGGGAGGGATGTGGTTGGATGCTGGAAACTGCCTACTATGTGGAGCGCTAGGCAGGAGCCAGAAACACCTGAGATCAGAGGGCGAGGGGTCTCTTGCGGTTCAGAGAGGGCAGGGGCTAAGGCGTGCTCACGTAGCGACTGGTGGCAGAGCAGGCTGCTCCCGGCACAGGGGGCCATGCCGTCCTGCGTGCCCTGTACACCCTGGGAGTGGCACAGAGTGTAGACGCCACGGTTCGCCCTCTGCCCAGAGGCTGCAGCCCGGGGATCTTCCTGGTCGTGCCTCTGTCCTGGGTGCTCTCAGGTGCAGGGCTGGAGGGCTTTCCTGGGCTGCCCTCTGCAGCCGGGGAGGTGTGGCAGGGACGCCACCCCAGAGAGTCCGGGCTGCTAGGCTTGGCTTGGGCTTGCCTGGGTCAGCAGCTGCATCCCTTCACCTGTAATAGGTACTGCTGTTCCCTTGCTGCCCAGGCGGGATGGTGCTGGGGGCCCTGCCTGAGCCCCAGATAGAGTCTGGGCGCTGGAGCCAGCCAGACTTGAGCTTGAATCCCAGGAGCGCCTCTTTCCAGCTGAAGGCCCCTGAGCCAAGTGCCTGGAACTCCCTGAATCTCCGCTTCCTGGTCGCTGTGAAGAGACTCAGGCTCGGAGCCCACCTCCTCTCCTTCCTGTCTTCTCCTAGAGACATGCAGACCCAGAGGTGCGGAGGCACGCAGCTACTAGTGATGCTGGGCCCGCCTTGTGTAGGGCGGGGGCTCTGCACTGTCTGCTTCAGAAGGACCTGTGGAGGCGCCCTGGACAAGTGTCCCCATTTTACAGGTGGGAACTTTGAGGCCCAGAGACCTGTAGGTTCCCGATGTGGTCGCAGAGCCAGGATCTGCGGGATGCTGGGGCCGAGAACGAGAGTTCTCGGGGTCGGAGCTGCAGGGCCTGGCCGTTCTTTTCCGTATGGAGACCTGAAGGGCAGGTGAGGACGGTGATATGCCCAAAGTCACCCGGGAAGCCAGCAGCAGAGGCAAGCCTGGCACGGGGTGGGGAGCTCCTCCCTCCTACTCAGAGATTTTTCTTTTGCACTTAAGCTCTCCCCGCTCTTGTGAACCCGTACATTCCCTTCCGGGCAGGGAGCCCAGGGGCTGTGGTCCCATCACAGTCTCTGCACATCACTGCCCTGCAGTGAGAGTTTCCAGGCTGTGGATGCCCCGAGGGCAGGGGCCAGGGCCTGTTCCGCGGGTCTCCAGTGCCAGGGACCCAGGCTTCAGAGCTGTGTGACAGGCACAGCTGCAGGGGCCTTTGTGGTCATTAACCTGGGGTCAGTGACCCTGGCTGGTGGGCTGTGACCCCTGGGACCAAGGCCGAGCCACACCAGCCCTCTGTTAATCACCAGCTGAGCAGAAGGGACTGCTCGGCTGGGCTGGTTGCCGGCTTAGGTTCACTTGGGGTGGGGGTTGGGGGTGGCTGGGGATGACAAGGAAATTTCCTTTTCCTGCTGGTTTGAATTTTCCAAATTGTCTAATGAGCAGATATTACTGTATCTGTTTTTAAGGTATTATTCCTAGATCAGTCTGTAATTGAAAAAAAACTACATCGGAGAAACACTTGTAAATAGTTTCAAAGCCTATAGCACATTGAAAAATTTTTTCACACAAGTATACTGAGGTGTAATATAGATACCATTAACAATTCACCCATTGTAAGCAGACAGTGTTATGATTTTTAGCACCTTTTTCGGTTGGGTAATCATCACTATAATCCAGTGTTGGAATGTTTTCATCGCCCTAAAGTGTTCGCTCATGCCAGCTGCCGTGATGTGGGTGCCTAACCCCGAATTCTTCATCTCTTTCAAACAAACTGACTTGACAGTTTGGTGTTTACTCTCTTGATTTTCTTAAGGAGAAAGTATATGCACAAACAGACACCCTTATAAAACAGAAGAGAGGAGCCACCGTAGAGTCGCTGTACAATTTGCTGTCTTGCAGTTTGGGATCAGGCCATGTTCATTGACTGCCTACTGTGTGCTGGGCACGGCCTGCGCTGGCTCATTCTTTTTGCACAGCCTCGGAGTGGCCCATTGTCTGGCGGCTCCATGATTTATTTAACCAGGACCTTTGGGTCCTTTCCACATTTCTTCCAGCAGTGCTTCAGTGGACCTCCTCGCACGTATATTTCTGTGTCCCTCTGTAAGTCTTCCTGAAGGAAATGGCTCTGTTGTCACACTGCGTGTCTTGAATTTGTATAGATGTCAGTTGCTCTCCAGAGAGGGGAAACTGGGTTATGCTTCCGTCAGGCGCGTATGAGAACAGTGGGGTTATATCATCCTCCAAATGCCTAGGGAGGGGGAAGGGGCTCTCTGAGTTCAGGCCAGAAACATCCAGTGCAGGCTCTGCAGGCCCAGGACTAGACATACAGCCTTGAGAAGTCAGGCACCTCTTGTGGGTCCCCACGGACACTAAGATAAAATGCAGACTCTTCAGGGATTTCCCTGGTGGGCCAGTGGTTTAGAAGTCACCTGCCACTGCAGGGGAGACAGGTTGGATCCCTGGTCTGGGAAGATGCCACAGGCCGCAGGGCAGCTGAGCCCAGGCGCCACGACTCTTGAGCCCGTGCTGTAGCATCCAGGCTCTGCAATGAGAGAAGCCCCTGCGAGGAGAAGCCTGCACGTTGCAATGAAGAGGAGCCCCCTTTTGCTGCAACTAGAGAAAGCCCGCTTGCAGTAATGAATACCCGGCATAGCCAAAAATAAGGAAATAAAACAAAAAACAGGCTCTCTGAGAAACTCTTCACCTATACCCATATACATCTTAAAAACCTTTCCGAGTCCTGAGCGTGGCACACGGGCCCCCGTGGCCTCTGCCGCCCTCTCGAGCCTCGTCTCTTCCTGTCCCGGTGTTTCAGGCAGGATTCCTGTCGGGCACTGCGGTGGCCTGCGCTTGCTTACCCTTTGCCCATGTTGTTCCCTCCCCTGGACGCCTCTCTTCTCAATCTCCCTCCTCCCTGTCCTTCAAGGCCCAGGTCATAAGTGCCTTTGTCCGTGAAGCCTTCTTATAATCCCTGCAGTCTGATTTATCTCCTCTGTGTGTGTTCCTTTAGCCCTTTATCTGACCCACAGTCCCCCTTAAATGGGAGGAAGTTGTGTGTGATGGAGGGCAAACTTCAGCCTGATTAGACAGAAGCTGGGCTCCAGGAGGAGCTGGGACGGATGACTGGAGCTCGCGGGGAAGGAGGACAGGAACTCCCATTTACTCACTGGCAGACCAGGCCATTTTCACACACACAGACGGATTGGATTCTCAGCAACCACTTTATACCCATTTACTAGATGAGGAGACTGAGGCAGAGAGGAAGAAAGTAGCTTACAGTGGAGCTGGGCGTCAAGCCCAGGTCTCCAGCTCCTTTTTTCTCTGTCATTGCATTTCCCTGTTACTGAGAAAGGAGGAGATGTGGAATGCAAAGGGAACTAGGAAACAGAGAAATTGAGTCCAGCAGAGTAGTGGGAGGGTGGAAAGAGGGGTTGTTGAAGGTGGGAAGCAGGCCTGGGTGAGTCTGAATAGCACTTGTAACCCAATGACTGTAAGTCTCCAGGAGAATAAAGGATGGGAAGGGAGCCTGGGCAAAAGGAGAGGAGGCTCAAATCCTTGTCTTCCTCAGAGAGAACCATAGATGGGATCTAAAACTGAAAACACAAGAGCAAAAACAAAACAAACAACCCCCACCCCACCCCCAAACCCCAAACAACAAAGGCTGGTTACCTACGACATGAAGGCAGACCACGAAACCATCAGCTGAAGGAGGAAGCACGAAACCATCAGCTGAAGGAGGAAGCTAGATGTGGGTTGGTTGCCTGGAGGTACAAGTAAGTGGGGTTGAGAGGTGAAACTTTGTATAAATGAAGTGACTTGTAAGTTTTGATTAAAAACAAACTTTTAACAAATAACTTTTAGACTTCCCTGGTGGTCCAGTGGTTAAAAATCCACCTGCCAAGGCAGGGGGTGGTCAGGGAAGACATCATATGCCTTGGGGCAAGGAAGCCGGTGGGCCACAACTGCTGAAGCCCTATGCCCCGCAGCCTGTGTTCCGCAGGAAGAGAAGGCACCACAGAGAGAAGCCCGTGCCCCACAACTGGAGCATATCCCCTGCTTGCTGCAACCCTAGAAAGCTCCGGTGCATCGAGCTGCAACCACAAGGACCCACCCCACTCCAGTACTCTTGCCTGGAGAATCCCATGGACGGAGGAGCCTGGTGGGCTGCAGTCCATGGGGTCTCTAAGAGTTGGACACGACTGAGCGACTTCACTTTCCCTTTTCCCTTTCATGCATTGGAGAAGGAAATGGCAACCCACTCTAGT
>NW_011494838.1:2367594-2369966 GCF_000754665.1 Bison bison bison | reverse complement strand
AGTGTTCTTGCCTGGAGAATCCCAGGGACAGGGGAGCCTGGTGGGCTGCCGTCTATGGGGTTGCACAGAGTCGGACACGACTGAAGCGACTTAGCAGCAGCAGCAGCAAAGCCTGCAGTCCCAGAAGTGGAGAGATCTGCTCGCCCCTCTCTGTCCAGCTTGCTCAAGGGTCCATTGAAGGTCAGCCCCCTGACCCGTGTCCGCAGCTGGTGACAGCCACGTGCTGCCTAAGCAGGCCATCCACCTGGACCACCTGGGCCGGTCTTGACTTTAATTTCCTAGTTGTGTGCACATTGCTTGACGGTTCTGAGCTGTTTCCACCTCTTTAGAATGGGGCTGTGAATAGTACCCAGTCCATAAAGGATGTTCATGTGATGCTGAAAACCTTCAATATCTCTTAGTTAGCTCCTGTGATTTTTTGCTGGAGATGTTAGGGGTGGAGAGGGGAGGGGTCCTGCGTGGATCACACAGGAAGCCAAGCTGGGTGGATCCCTGCCGTTCATGCGTGTGTCCATTTAGTGTGCACTGAATTAGCACCTGCTGTATGCCAGGCCTTGTGCCTGGTCTCCACCCCGAGCTGGAGTGAAGGGGCGTCCGCACCCGCACCCGTTGGGTTGGTCCCAGTGGGAACCCCGATGTCTCTTAAAAAATCCAGGCCAGATTCCCGCCCCTCCCCGCCCGCGGGGGCCCAGCCCGGCCCTCCGCCCTCCCAAACGGGGCGGTCTCTAGCTTGGGCGGAGTGGGCCGGGCGGCTACTTAAGGCCGGGGCGAGCCTGGCGGCCCCGGCCGCCCCCTGCCTGCCTCCCGGGTCTTCTGCCGCCGTCGCTGCCATGGCTGCGCATCGCTGCGCGCTGCTGGGCGCGCTGGTCCTGGCGCTGGGCGCGCTGTCGCAGCCGGCCCGCTTGGCCACCCCGGCGCCGCCGGGGGCGACCCAGGCACGGGCGCCGCAGGGGCGGGTGACCGAGGCGCGGGTGAGTGCCCGGGGGCCCCCGGAGTAACTCTTTATTGTAAGTTCTTGCAGATACAGCTCTAGGAAAAGGGGAGTAATTCAGGTCTAGAATGGAAAAACTGTTTTGTTGCTTTGTAAGTATCTCTTGCTGCTTCCGGGGCTCCGGTGGAGGGGGTGGGCGCCTCCGCCTTGGCTGTTTCCCTCCCAACAGGCTAACCTCACCTTGGCCGGATTTCTTCCCTCTGCGCTGCCTTCTGACTTCTTACCCATCTCTGCCTCCCGATTTCTCCTTCCCTCTGCCTCATTTCTCGCCTTCCGTCTGGGATTTCTCCTTTCATTTCAGAGTCTTCTTTCTCATCTGATTTCTCACAGGATTCCCCTCTTCCCTGGATTCCCTCCTCTTTCCTGTACCATCTCACCTTCACCTGCTTCCCTTCGTCACTGCGATTTCTTCTCCCGTCTCTGATGCCACCTCTGCCTTGTCTGGTTTCTCTTCGCTCCAGTTGTTCTTCCTGTTCTCCACTCCGCTGCCTGAGTTCTCCCGTCTGGTTTTTTGACTTCTTCCACTAGATCCGGCCCGAGGTGGCCCGCACCTGCTGATTGCCCTCGTCTGACTCCCAGCTAACCATCCCGTTCCGCTCCGTTTCCAGCCCCGCGCATGGTCTGACCGCCTGTCCCCCGTCCTCCACCACCTTGTCTCCAGCAGGCTCCCGCAGACCCCTGCTGCGTCCTTTCGCCTTTTCCAAGAAATGGAATTTGGGGGTGGGGTGGGGTTTTAGGGGCAGGAGGGAGGAGGCAGACAGCGCAGGAGGCCGCCTGGGCTCAGCCGTCTAGGCCCTTCTTGGAGGTGTGATGGGGACGTGGATGGGGCGGAGGGGGAAAAGAGCCAAAGCAGACAGTCCCCTCACCTCTTGGGGCCTCAGTCTCCCGATCTGCAGGGTGGAGTTGGATAATGAACTCTGTGAGGACCCTTCTACTTCTCAGGGCCACCGAGGATGCTGGAAGGGTTTAAGCTGAGCCCCTGGCCACCCCCAGATTTACCATTGCCATCTGAGGGGTCTCCCCATGGTCCCAAAGCTCTTGGAGTCTGGGCCAGTTCCTGCTCTGTCATTTCCTGGCTGGGGGTCCCTGGCTTCACTCCTCCGTGCCTCAGCTGTTGCATCCAACTGGCACTAAGACAGGAAGGGAGAAGGGAGGGAGAGCCTTCTGTCCCCCATCACCAGGGAGATGAGAAGGAGCGAGAGACGCTGGCCAGGGCAGGGCTTGGAGCCTAAACTCTGCCCTGTGTGCTCACTCGTCGAGGGCGGGGTCCTAGGACGCGGTGGGGAGAGTCAGGCTCAAGTGAGGTACTCTTGGTGCTGGAAACCAGCCTCCCTCGTGCCCCAGGGTCTGTCCCCACTGTGGTCCCTGCCCTTGCTCAGGC
>NW_011494838.1:2366881-2367414 GCF_000754665.1 Bison bison bison | reverse complement strand
GGGTGAGATGGCCCGGCCCTGGCCCAGGCCCCGCCCCGGCCCCTCTGCTGTAAAGCACAGACCTTTGAGACCTGGTCCCCAGGAAGCCCCGAAGGGAATTTAGCGATTACTGAGCATCAAGTGAGTGCCAGGCCCTTGGTTACATGTTTCCAAGACTCTAGAGGCAGCCTCCCCAAGTTCAGACCCTAGCTCTGCCCTTTGGCAAGACATTCAGTGTCTCTGTAAATAGGATGTGATGATTGCACCAGACTCCCTTGTAGGACTGTTGTGAGGGTTAAACAGGCCACTATCTATGGACTCAGAGTGGGCGGTGGCTTAGAAACCCAGGACCCACCCTTTCCAGCCAGATTCTAGTTTGCCCTTCAGTCGGGAGCCTGAAGTCCTGCCGAGGCTCTTCTGTAAGTCCTGGCCCCTCCCTGTGCCTTGATCTCTCTGATGCTCCCTGGCCTGACCTTGAGTGAGTGAGTGCTGGGAGGACTCTTAGAGACCTTGGAGTCAACTCCCGCCTC
The DNA here is from genome assembly GCF_000754665.1 of Bison bison bison. NCBI lineage: Eukaryota > Metazoa > Chordata > Mammalia > Artiodactyla > Bovidae > Bison > Bison bison. Next base: position 2,366,905 of record NW_011494838.1, on the reverse strand, counting down.
CTCCATTATACAGATGGATTCAGT
>NW_011494838.1:2361488-2366781 GCF_000754665.1 Bison bison bison | reverse complement strand
GATTCAGTGAGGCTCACAAGAGACAGGGCCTTTCCTGGCTTCTCCAGCCAGGCTCAGGCACTGCCAGGGGCTCCAGACGCCTCCTCTGTGGGCAGCTGGGGCCGCTGGCCGGAAGCCAGGCTCATGTCCTCTGACGTCCCGCAGGCAATGAATGCAGCCAGGACGAGAGCGGGGCAGCCGCCATCTTCACCGTGCAGCTGGACGACTACCTGAACGGCCGGGCTGTGCAGCACCGCGAGGTCCAGGGCTTCGAGTCGGCCACCTTCCTCGGCTACTTCAAGTCCGGCCTCAAGTACAAGGTGGGTGCTGGGCAGCGGGGACAGAGGCCCCACTGGCCGGGCTCACTCCTGCCCGTCCAGCTTTCAGGCTCGTGCGGGTGTGTAGGCAGACAGGCCAGAGCTCAGCCCTTGGAGCTGGCTAGCCCTGGCTTTGAGTTTTGGGCCCTTGCTAGCTGTGTGACCTTGGACAAATCACACGCCCTCTCTGAGCCTCTGGTCTCTTATTAAATTGAGAGAAGAAATTTTCGGTCACTCCACAAGGTGGACTCCTCGCCCCAGCAGTAAAAGGTGGGCCACAGGGGCCCTATGCCCTGTGTATAGCATTTGCCCTATGCAAACCTAGCATGCCCAGGGCTTGAGCCTGTATCCTTTAGTTCTGAGACCCTGCCAACAGAGGGGCCTATGTTCGATATTTGAAAGGGGACCCTCGATCCCATTCTCTTCCTGTTTGTTGAACTCTGAAGACTCTGAGCTCCAGCCCCTAGTCAGGTGGGGCTGAGCAGAGCCACGCTGGGAGCCCCAGGAGGCTGTTGCCAATATGCCCTGTGACTTCCGGCAGCCACTTGGCCTCCCGGAGCCTCCCTGTCCTCTTTGGTTACGTGACAGCCACTTGCACCTGCCCTCCAGGCCTGCGGAGAGGGTTTGGTGAAGGCAAGCTGGAAGATGCTGTGCACGGGGCCTGGCCTCTTGGAACGGGGTTCTCTTTGGTCAGCATAGGGAAGGGATCACAAGCTTTGATGGCCTTAACATCAGAAGGCAGACCTCTTATTTTAAGGGAGGGAGGAGAAACTGAGGCACAGAGAGGTTAAGGAATGCTCCAGATCAAACAGCAAGTCAGCCTCCGAGCCAGAACTGGAGCCCACATTTCCTGACTCCCAGCTTTTTCCCAGTACACCAATCTGCCTTTCGTGAGCAGGGGTCCGGGGTAGTATTAAGCCTCATCTACGCTGCTGATCGGAGAAGGCGATGGCACCCCACTCCAGTACTCTTGCCTGGAGAATCCCATGGACGGAGAAGCCTGGTGGGCTGCAGTCCATGGGGTCGCTAAGAGTCGGACACGACTGAGCTACTTCGCTTTCACTTTTCACTTGCATGCATTGGAGAAGGAAATGGCAACCCCCTCCAGTGTTCTTGCCTGGAGAATCCCAGGGACGGGGGAGCCTGGTGGGCTGCCGTCTATGGGGTCACACAGAGTCGGACACGACTGAAGTGACTTAGCAGCAGCATCAGCACGCTGCTGATATGCTGTGTGACCTTCGAGAAGTCATTGTCCATCTCTGGGCCTCCAGTTCCTTCGTGTTAGCCGGGTGGTGATGCTGTCTGCCCAGCTGACATGCCAGGGATTAGATGATGGGAAAGCTCTAGAGATGGCAGAGGGCAGGGTGTGTCCTGGGAACTGGGCCTCAGCCCTGGGCTGGGTGAAGCTGGGCTGGATTCCCTGGAGCCTCCCAGCGCCCCCTGTCGGCCAGTTCCCCCCTCCCTAGAGCGCCTTCTACAGACCTGTCCAGCTCTACGTTTTCTGGAGTCTTCTCTGGGGCCCTGGTACCAGCAGAAGGAGAGAAGTTAGGAAGCCAGGCCCTGGACGGGGAGAAAGACCAGGACTTTTTGCAGCTCCTAGAGCAGAAGGTGGAAGGAGCACTTAACCAGGAGGCCGCCCTTCTGCCTGCCGCGTGCCTCCGCGTGGTCCTGGCACACGCTCCCTGTTCGTCCTTCCTTCCAGCAAGTACTTATCAGGCCCCTTGAGCAGCAGCGCCTGCTTCCTGGTGTTGCTGTGTGGACAGCAGCGACTTAACTTGTGGACAGACTAAGCGGCTTACGGAGCTGGTAAGCGATTGAGCTGGGATTTAAACCCAGATATGAAGGGGCTAGTTCAGAGAAACATTTGAAGACTCTCTGGTCTCTTATCTTAGCTCAGATGGAGCCCAGGAATTTACATGTTTAGCAAGTCTCCTCCCTGCTCTGGTGATTTTCCCAGGATGTTCTTGGACCCTACGTACTCTGAGGATGCTCTAGGGGAGGGGTTCCCAACCCCTCCTGCCTTTGGCTTCAGTCCTCAAAGGCCCTGCTTTTGGTGGGAACCTGAGGTCCACGGCTGGTCCTGTTTTCCCCTTCCCGCGAGTCCTCTGGTCGCCCCTGCCCTCGGCAGGCCCAGCCCAAGGCTCCCGGCCTGGCGCCCTCATCAATTATGGATCTCCAAGGAACAGAGCTTGTTATGCAAGACTTGTTTCTGTGAAAGCCTGCTCCTCGAAGCCGGTTCTGTGCTCGGGGTGTGAGCAGGGGCAGGGAAGGGACGAGAGCCCCTAGATAGGGTTTTCCTAGCGCCCGTCTTATCTTGCTCTGTGACCCTCAGATCCTTCAAATGCACTGTTTTTGATCCCTCCTCCTCTTTTTCTTCTTCCTCCTCCTCCTCTTTTTCTTCTTCCTCTTCCTCCTCTTGACTTTCGGATAGAACCCCAGAGACCCCAAGGAGCTGGGTTATCTGAAACCCTTTGTTCCAGCAGAATCTGGGCTGGGCTGAGTCCTGGAAGCCCCTGACCCTGAGGAACACAGTGGGAAACCCACAGAATCCCTTGGGTCCTTCCTGTCCTCCCTCCTGTTTTTAGATAAGGAACCCAGAAATTAGAGGGTGGATGGGATCAGTGCCAGTCAATAGGTTTTTCTTTGTTTTATAAAGAGCTTAACATATTTTTAAAAGGTAGATTTTTATAGCTTTTACCTTTCTTCAGACTACAAGTATAATACACGCTTATTGTAAAATGTCAAACACAGAAATAAGGCTTTTAGTAAGTAAAGTTGCCCATGATTCTACTCTTGGAGATATACACCAAATGGTATGTAATTTTTCTCTCTCTATATGAACATATAGATGTATATATTTATATGTGTGTGTCTTCACTTTAATTTGGAAAGTAGCTTTTAAAAAGTATTCCATTAAATTTTGTTCAAATAATTTGATGCCAATCTCTGTCCACTAATGATTAGACCACAGAAAGCAGCAATCAATCTTAAATATTAAAGTAAAAATAATAAAAAAATAGTAAAACTTTACAAAAAACCCTTGCCCCTTATGCTTGGAGATTCACTAATGTCTCCTGGGAGCTTGCTTTTATTTTTGTATTAACTGATCTTTCCAAGTCCAATTTCCTAGATCAGTAAGATTAGAGGAGTTAATCAATCAGGAAATGCCTGTCCACACTCATTAGAAATCTGTATCTTTTAATTTATAAATTCATATATAGAATTTATTGGAGCTGAGATTTATGACATTGAACAACCCTTTTCCTTTTTTAAAAGAAAAGTTTTTAATTTTTTTGGACAAAAAATAGAAGACATGCTTGAACAAGTAAAATATTTTAGAGATGTATTAAAAAATGTTAAGGGTCTTTCTCTTCCCTCATTTTCCCATTTCCTCGTCTCTAAGGAATCCATGGAAATGGTCATTGTGTCCGTTCAGCACCTTTTGGAAAAGCTTTTCAGACCCACTGTCTCTTTACCTGCACATGTGGGGTCCCGGGGTGAGCACTGCCCACAGACACTCAGGAGGTCCTGGGCTGGTGGACCTGGGCAAGGCTGGTCCCAGGAAGGGCAAACTTGGGGGTAAAACTTCCACCAATTAGCTGGGACCCTGGGCATGGGGCTGGACCTCTTTGCACCTCAATTTTCTTGCCTGAAAAGTGGGATGATGAGATTTGGGACCTCAGGAGTTTGTGGGGACCACATTGCATGTCCATGACGGAGGAGCCTGGCATGGACTTGGTAAGAGGCAACCTCCGCGGTCAATTCCAGATGAGCATGGGGCACTGAATCGTCTTCCCCAGCTGCCCTTCCTCACATGCTTCCCAGTTGGAAGGCCTCTGAAGCCAGGTGGAAAACAAGGCTCTGAGAAGACCAAGGCGGTCCTGCTGAGCCCTACCAAGGGGGTGCTATTGAAAGGCTTCATGCTGGTACCAAGAACGGACACCAGAGGGCGCTCCCACTCACAACAGGGAAAACACGTTTCTACTTGACCCTGCTCAGGACAGTGTTCGTTCCTGCCTCCCATCCTAGATGACCCTAGTGACCTGGGCTCTAAGCAAACCTGCCTTTGGGGGAAAATGTGGACCTTACACATTCGTTTACACCCGGGTTTGAAACCTAGCTTCACCACTTACTAGCTTTGAGATCTCAGGCAGGTCTCTCTGCTTCCGGCATCCGTTCTCTGCATCTGTAAGATGGTGATAATGACGCCTCCCTCACAGATGACTCCTGCAGAATGCCCGGCACAATGGCATTATCATGTCACAGCCAGTTCTGTGTTCCTTGCTGTGTGTAGATGTAATAGGAACCCAATCACACTCCGTTTGTCCCTTGCCCTCATGGACTCAGTGCAGCAAGTCAGACCTGGCTTTGCTCTGCAAGGTGAGGCGTCAGCAAGGGACCTGGGAGGGGAGGAGGGTGGCCACAGTTCCAGCCTTAGTGGCCCATGACGTGTGCAGCTTTGGAAACGGGAGACGGGGTTATACTCCGTAGCTTTGCCACATGCTCACTGAGTGCCCTTGAGTAAGTCACTTCACTTCGCTGGTCTTCAGTATCAGTGCAGTTGAGTTTCATCGCTCAGTCATGTCTTACTCTTTGCGACCCCTTCTTCAGTATACTCATGGGTGAAATGGGAAGCTTGTGAGCACCTTCTCTTCTCTGACTTGCCCTCCCTGGGGCTTGGGGCCAGTGAGCATCCAGGGCTGGGGACTGCTCATGAGGACACCCAGCCCACTTGACTTTCTCCTGTCCCGAGGGTAGTTTTTTTTTTTTTGCCTTGCTGGGCGGGTTTTTCTCTAGTTGTGGCGCATGGGCGTCTCATTCCGGGGCCTCTCCTGTCGCAGAGCACGGGCTCTAGAGCACCGGGGCTTCGGTGTTTGCCGTGTGTGGGTTCAGCAGTTACGGCTCCCGGGCTCCAGAGCGCAGGCTCGATAGTTGTGGCCCCCGGGCTTAGCTGCCACCAGGCCTGTGGGGTCTTCCCAGACCAGGGGTCAAACCCA
>NW_011494838.1:2357054-2361388 GCF_000754665.1 Bison bison bison | reverse complement strand
CCAGGTATCAAACCCAGGCCTCCTGCATTGGCGGGCGGATTCTCCACCACTGAGCCACCAGGGAAGCCCCCATGGGCAGTTTTGACTGCTGCTGGGAAGCCTTCCTGAACTTCCCTGGGACCTGATGATGACTGCGGAGGGCGGCACAGCAAGGGCTTAGATCGCCGTTCAGGAGGAGGAGGCCTGAGGCTCAGAGAGGGCAAGAGACTTCCCCAAAGTCCCCCAGCACTCCAGTGGCAGGGCAGGGACTTGGGCCTGAGGTCAGTGCTCTGTCCGTTACCCACAGCTGCCTCTGAAGGCACAGCTGGGTGGAACTCGCTGCAGCATCATGGGGGCGGGGGAGGGGGACAGTCTTGACTCTTCCTAGAGAGCCTTGAAGGATGGGAAAGATTTGAATGAGCGCTTCTTAAAGCGGGTTTTGCAGAACACTTGAGTTGCAGGCAGGATGTGGAAGAGAAAAGCAGTATCTTGAGTCAAGGCAGGGAAGTGCTCTCTAAAACATGCCAAGCGAGTGTGTATTTACCGTTGGATTTCCCAGTGCGTTTATGATGCGGATGTGCGTTGTGTAACAGTCAGGGGGCAAGTGAAGGGCATGCCTTGTGCTTCCCTGATCAGGGAATCCTTTCCTTGCAGAATATCTTGGGGGATTAGCATTCCTTAGAACATTCCTTGGGGAATGCACGTTTTGAGAAGGGACTGTTTGTAGCATTTTGATCCAGGAAAGTGGGCCCTGGGATCTTTGTTAGAGTATGAGATTCAAAAGGCTGGCAGCGAGGTGCAGAGGTGGGGTATCCGCTGGAAGTCCACTGGCGTGTGGGCCACTGTGCCCTTCAGATCATTCCTGTCTGTCCCCAGACCCTCTCCCCTGGACTAACGCTGTCTCCTTGACCCAACAGAAAGGAGGCGTGGCATCGGGATTCAAGCACGTGGTCCCCAACGAGGTGGTGGTGCAGAGACTCTTCCAGGTCAAAGGGCGGCGTGTGGTCCGTGCCACCGAGGTGCCTGTGTCCTGGGAGAGCTTCAACAACGGCGACTGCTTCATCCTGGACCTGGGCAACGTGAGTTCTGCCCTGCCCTTTCTCAGGGGCCACTGCAGTGCCCCAGGCTTGGCTTGGGGAGGTGGGCTCATCCATGTGAACAATGTGAAGACACGGTGGGGCGGGTCGCAGGGGCAGCCGGCCCTGTGCTGTGTATGAGTCAGACACACCCGCAGAGACTCAGGCTCGTCAGGTACACGTGCACAGACTGTGAACGGCCTCGGTGGTGTGTGGCCCCCGGGCATGTTGACATGCGCGTCTTGTGTATCTTTTATTCATGGTCACTCACTTGCACGTATATGGCGGGCGTGTTCAAAACCTATAGGCTCTTGAGATGTAGCCAATATGCTGTAATAACTACAAACGGCGAATAGTCTTTAAAAGTAGTAAATCACTGTGTTGTGCTCCCGAGGCTTACATAGTGTTGTAAGTCAACTGTGCCTCTATCAGAAAAAGCTATAAGCTCTTGCCAGCAGGTGTAGGCACGTCACCATGATGAATGTCTGCACGTGGAGACTTGGGTGTGTTGTTCAAGGACCCACGTATGTGTGTGTCACTGTGTAGTCGCACATGCTCACTTGTCTGTGGCTCACTTGTGTGGGTGAGTGTGGGGTGCACTTACCCAGACCCACCTTATAGACGTGTGATGCTTTGTACATGTCCTTCCCAAATCCACATATACGCATTCCTGCAGGAATCGTGGCCAGACGTTCTGTCCCCGGCCTCACGTATACAGGTGGTATAATGTCTATCCGAGAGGGAAAAGGCAGCCCACTGCAGTACGCTTGCCTGGGAAATCCCTGGGCAGAGGAGCCTGGTGGGCCGCAGTGCATGGGGGTCGCAAAGGAGTTGGACGTGACCTAGCACCTTGACAGCAAACAGACACACACTGAGCATAAGCTTGTGATGAAAGTGTGACAGATGCACAGAAGAGCGTGTGAATTCTGCGTGTGCCGCTCGATGATCTGACGGAGTGGGCGTGCCCGTGTAGTTAACACCAGCTCAGGAAAGAGCACCGCCAGCCCTGGGAGGCCCCGTGTGGCCTCTTCTAGTCCCTTCCTCCCCATGGGTAACTCTCACCCCAGAGTTCCTCCACCAGCAGTTCCACCTGTTCCTGAACTTCATGTTCCTGGAACCTTTCCTCTTGCTGTCTGACTGGTTTTGCCCAACATTCTCTTTCCAAGGCCCATCCCTACTGCCGTTGCCTTTAGTTGTAGCTTGTTCCTTCTCCTTGTTACATAAACTTTGCCGGTTTATCTGTTCTACTGTTGACGGACACTTGGGAGAGTTCGGGGCTCTTCCAAGGGATGCAACTCTGAGCCTTCTTGCACAAGCTTTATTTTAAAACAGGTACATAGTTTTATTGATACTAATTCATGGTTATTCTGCATGAATGAAAATCCACGGCAGAAAAAGAAAGAAAGGGAAATATCATCAGTTCAGTGCTTCTCAGCGATGATGGTGAGCTGTCTTGAGAGCAGGCAGTCTGAATCACACACTGCGTTCTTGCACATGTCTTTTGATGGACATTTGCATGCATTGCTGTTGGGTATTTTCCCAGGAGAGGGATGGCTGGGTTGTAGCATATTGCATATGGAGCTTTAAAAAGGCACAGTCACATGGTTTTCGAAAGTGGTTGGACCAGTTTCACTCCCATCCTCAGGCAGACATCTTTGTGCACATTCTGTAAGTAGGTGTACCTATGAAAAACACACGCCCACAGCAGACCCTCACGTGCCCTGGTACACACACGTGACATCTGCTGTGCTTGGATGTGGGTGTGTGTGCTCCACCAGCCCTCATCTGGGCAAGCAGAGAACAGGTGTGCTTGTCACGTCGCTCGGCTGGGCGTCTATGAAGGCGGGCAGGGGGCGCTGCCTCACGTGGGGGCCTTGTCTTACAGGACATCTACCAGTGGTGTGGCTCCAGCAGCAACCGCTTTGAGAGGCTGAAGGCCACACAGGTGTCCAAGGGCATCCGGGACAACGAGCGGAGCGGCCGGGCCCGCGTGCACGTTTCCGAGGAGGGCGCCGAGCCTGAGGCCATGCTTGAGGTACCCGCGGCCGCGTCCCGGGAGCACAGGGTGGGGCTGAGCAAGGGGACGGGGGCTCATTCCTTCTCTCCATCCAGTAGGCAACTGTGGGGTGACTTTGTTTTTCTACCAAGCCGAGGAGTCTCCCCCTGACCTTCCCCAGACTCCCCTGAGAGGCGGGGCGGGCATCCCAGGATCCAGTGCATCCGGGCTGTGAGCCACACCCTTCTGCCAAGAGAGTCGGATCCTCTAAAGGAGCTGAGCAGGAGGGTCTTGGCGTCTTCTGAGGACAAGCCTGGTGCTAGAGCCAGGCCAGAAAGAGACAACGGAGACCCAGTCCCCTCTTTCCTCTTCTGACCATTCCAATTAGTTTATGACCCATTTCGTCAATTGCATGATAGGCATCGCCAGCCAGTGTGCTTTGATGTATCAATAGAGCTAAAGGTCGCTAGGAAAAGGAGGAGACCACAGGCTGTGCTTCGTGCCACTTGTCTCTCCTGCTTGTCTGGGGCTGTTGAGCACTGGTTTTTAGGAAGAGCAGAAGGTGATTGTTATGGGGAAAGAGCTTGGACACCAAGCATGGCTTGAGAGGGGCAATAGCTGGGGCCACTGAGGCTGAAGGTGGTGCAGAATGGAGACGTGAAGATAGATTCTAATGTCGCAGGGATATGGGTTCAAATTTCTACTTAGCCACCTAATAGTGGTGTAGACTTTATTTTTCTGGGCTCCAAAATCACTGCAGATGGTGACTGCAGCCATGAAATTAAAAGACGCTTGCTCCTTGGAAGGAAAGTTATGACCAACCTAGACAGCATATTAAAAAGCAGAGACATTACTTTGTCAACAAAAGTCCAGCTAGTCAAGGCCATGGTTTTTCCAGTGGTCATGTATGGATGTGAGCGTTGGACTTTGAAGAAAGCTGAGCGCCGAAGAATTGATGCTTTTGAACTGTGGTGTTGGAGAAGACTCTTGAGAGTCCCTTGGACTGCAAGGAGATCCAACCAGTCCATTCTGAAGGAGATCAGCCCTGGGATTTCTTTGGAGGGAATGATGCTGAAGCTGAAACTCCAGTACTTTGGCCACCTCCTGCGAAGAGTTGACTCATTTGAAAAGCCCTGATGCTGGGAGGGATTGGGGGCAAGAGGAGAAGGGGATTACAGAGGATGAGATGGCTGGATGGCATCACCGACTTGATGGACATGGGTTTGGGTGGACTCTGGGAGTTGGTGATGGACAGGGAGGCCTGGCGTGCTGCAGTTGATGGG
>NW_011494838.1:2349961-2356954 GCF_000754665.1 Bison bison bison | reverse complement strand
GGCCATGGTTTTTCCAGTGGTCCTGTATGGATGTGAGCGTTGGACTTTGAAGAAAGCTGAGCGCTGAAGAATTGATGCTTTTGAACTGTGGTGTTGGAGAAGACTCTTGAGAGTCCCTTGGACTGCAAGGAGATCCAACCAGTCCATCCTAAAGGAGATCAGTCTTGGGTGTTCACTGGAAGGACTGATGCTGAAGCTGAAGCTCCAATACTTTGGCCACCTGATGCAAAGAGCTGACTCATTTGAAAAGACCCTGATGCTGGGAAAGATTAGGGCAGGAGGAGAAGGGGACAACAGAGGATGAGATGGCTGGATGGCATCACCGACTTGATGGACATGGGTTTGGGTGGACTCTGGGAGTTGGTGATGGACAGGGAGGCCTGGCGTGCTGCAGTTGATGGGGTTTCAAAGAGTCAGACACAACTGAGCGACTGAACTGAGCTGAACTAAGTGGTGTAGACAAGGTGCTGCCTCTCTGTGGACTTGGTTTCCTTGCCTGTGAAATGAGAGTGGTAATCTGTGCCTCTTGAAAGTGAAAGTTGCTCAGTTGTGTCCGACTCTTTGCGACCCCATGGACTTTACAGTCCATGGAGTTCTCCAGGCCAGAATACTGGAGTGGGTAGTAGCCTTCCCCTTCTCCAGGGGATCTTCCCAACCCAGGGATCAAACCCAGGTCTCCCGCGTTGCAGGCGGATTCTTCACCAGCTGAGCCTCCAGGGAAGCCCCTGTGCCCCTTAGCATGGCTGCAAAGGTGAAGTGAGGTCCACTGAAGGCAGGTGGTGGGAGGTGTTGGTAGCTGTACTTATCCTCTCAGAAGGCTTGGTGGAAATGGTAAACATCTGAAGGACTGCACGGGGTCCTCCTGGAGCTCCTGGAGACAGGGCTCGGGGAGGGACAGACTCCACAGGCAGCCCTGGCTGGGCTCTGCACCCCGGAGGCACAGTCAGGGATTCAGGACATCTCCACAGGGAGTCCTGCCCCAAGTGGAAGGTTGCTGTGGATGGTGGAGGCCCACGTGGTCCCTGCTTGCCTGGGGAGAAAGCTCTCTCTGGAGCTCAGTCTTCTCCCTGGGGGGCGGCAGGCTGCCAGGAGCTCACCGCCACGCTTTCTTCCATCTCTCCATCTCCGCAGGTGCTGGGCCCCAAGCCAGCTCTGCCCGCAGGGACCGAGGACACAGCCAAGGAGGACGCGGCCAACCGCAAGCTGGCCAAGCTGTACAAGGTGAGCCTGGGCTGAGCTCCCTGGGTCTTGAGCTCAGGATGGGGGTGCAGGAGACCTGGGCTTCCCCAGCTCTCCTGGCCGGGGGCTTTGAGCCAGCACGTGTGGGGGTGCCATGGGGGGACTCGGCTTCTTACGGCTCCAGGGGACACCCGTCTGCTGCCTCTGCGCCTCTGCCCCGGGAACAAGCGTGTGGGCGACCGCAGACACATCGGTGCCACTGTCACCGACGGGGCCCATGAAGTGGGGAGGGCGGAGGGCCGCAGAGTCCACGTTGCAGGATCTCTGGGGGGTCCAAGGGGAAATCCAGCAAAGTACTACAGAAGTGTGTGTCTATGTGTGTGTTATGGGCAGTGACTTTATAATTTCTTCTCATGGTTTTGAAAAGCTGGACTAAGGCTGATCTTGAGCCAGGGATGTCTGACCTCAGCCTGTGTTGCCCGAGTTGTGCCCTAAGCTTGTTTGTGGTGAAATAACAGCAGAATGAGGTGCAGATTCGTATCACCACTGCAGGAAGACCACATTACTGATATTTATTCTGATATTGAAGTAATAATATGTATTTGTCGTAAGTACTAGGGTTGAGCAATACTGAAGAACATAAAAAAATAAAAGTCAGTCTAATTTTATTAGTTTAAGGTAGCCGGTACTATTTAAAAATGGGTTTTAATTACAAAAGTAACAATACTCAGTTTAAGAGAGTCAGCCTCCTCTCCTCCCTGCTCCTTGGGTTGCCGTGGTTACATGGTTGCCCGTTTGGTAAAGGAAACTCCAGTTTCCTGGGTCTCCTTATGTGTTTTTCCGTCTCTATTTGATATCAACAGACGCAGGCTACTCATACTTCTTTTTTCCACTGGACCCTTTATAACGGCTGTGTAGTATTTCATTTTATGAATGTGGAAATCTCTGCAGACCCCTAATGATGGGCATGAGAACGTTTCCGCCTTTTCTGATCGCCAGCAGTCTCTCTGTGCGTGTGTGCTAAGTATGGCATTGGGGGAGGTTTCCAGATGTGGATCGCTTGGGTCACAGGCTGAATGAGGAGTCAGTGATTGAAAATACTGGTTCTTGGACGGGGAGCTACAGTCAGTAACTGGTAGTAACCTATGGTGGAGAATAATCCCCAAAATTGTGTGTGTGTGTGTAGCTGAGGAACCTTGTTATGTATCTGAAACATTGTACGTTAACTAGTCAACTAACTTCAGGAAAATATATATATTAAGAAAAAAACTGTTAACAAAGTAGTTAAGTATATTTGCCTCCTCAAGATGAAAATTTTTTGGTATATACCAATTACCATAAATAAAATAAATGACAAAAGAAGGCGCTGCCTCTCGGGAGTTCCCTGGTTGCTGAGTGGTTTGGACTGTGGGCTTCCACTGCTATGGCCCTGGTTCCGTCCCGAGACAGGGAATGGATGTCTGCATTCAACTGCGTGGCAGGACCAGAAGAAAACAGAAACACAAAAATACCAGTTCTGCAGTTAGACTGTCTGTCCTACCCCAGGGAGGAAGGTTCTGCCCTGAGAGTAACTGACAGGAACACAGGCTCTGGACTTGCACTGTCTGGCTGCGAATCCCGGATCTGGAGCTCTCTAGCTGTGGGGGTGACCTCACCTCCCTGCGCCTTGGTTTCCTTGTGAAGGAAACAGGGGCAGTAATAAGATTACCTTTAGGGTTGCTGTAAGGATTAAAGGAGTTCTGTAACTGTAGAAGTTACTAAATTACATAAGGTTTTTAGAACAGTGCCTGGCACAAAGTAAGTTTTCAATAAATGCAGAACACTTGTTATTTAACCTCCTGACACGGTACTAAACTGCATTCTGGAAGGCTCCTTGATCACCCTCACCTGTTTACCGGAGTCTTGTCAGCCGTGGGTACTGTCAAATCTTTTGAATTTGGACAAGTAGGGTACCCTCAGAAGAGTTCAATGAACTTTTTATTTTAGAATAGTTTTTAGATTTACAGAAAAATTGCAAAGACGGTTCAGAAGGTTCCCATATACCCTTCACCCAGCTTCCCTTGAACATCTTAACATAACCAGGTACTTTTGTCAAAACTAAGAAACATCGGTTCAATGCTGTTAAGTAAACTGCAAGCTTCATTCAGATTTCCCCGTTTCCCCCTCCAGGTCCCAGCTCTGTAGCCCGCACTGCGTGTAGACCGCGTTGCTTTTATCGTGTGCGTCCTTGTTTAAGCCGATGAGCTTGAACGTCCTTTCATCAGCTGGGCGGTGGTTTTCCTATGCCCCCTGCACTCCCGCATTTGATTCCCTTCCCTCTCTGGCTGCCATTTCCAAGCCACACCCATGTGTAGGTCACAGATGTGGTTGTGAGAAGGTGGAAAAGGACCAAGAAATCCCACATGAGCCTCAGGGCTGTGTTTCTCTGCAGCGTCATTTGAGGTGGCGTGGGTTGTCGGCCTCTGCAAGTGCGGGCTTGGGGGCGCCCGCGGGCAGGCCGAGGTGGGGAAGACCACTCACGGGCCGGGGCCCCTCTCATTCCCCCAGGTCTCCAATGGTGCAGGCACCATGTCGGTCTCCCTCGTGGCTGATGAGAACCCCTTCGCCCAGGGGGCCTTGAGGTCAGAGGACTGCTTCATCCTGGACCATGGCAAAGACGGAAAGATCTTTGTCTGGAAAGGTACTGGGGTGAAGGGAAGGGCTCCAACAGGGCCTTACACGGGCGCCCCTGCAGCCTTGCGGAACTCGGCTCACGAGCCTGGGGCATACAGGGAGGCTGGGGCTCTTGAGTTGCAACTTCCCTACTGGCTGAGTGGCCTTGGTCAAGTCACTTAACCTCTCTAAGACCCTGACTTCCTTATATGCAAATGAGGACAAGATAATGATCATCACAGAAGGTTGCTGTGTGGATTAAATGCAGCAAGTTGTGTGTAGTTCTGAGCTCAGTAAGTGGGTTGGTGTGCTCCAGGTCATTAGCCAGGACCCCTCGCTGGACTCCCGGGAGCTCATGGCGTGGTCAGCTCTGGGGCCTCTGGCCTTGGCTGTCCACGGTCTAGGAACGAAAGGGAGGGAGGTGTGCCTTCTGCTCTCCCTGGGCCGCTGAGCACTGGGGTGCAGCCCTGACCCCAGGACTCTTGCTCGCCTTCGGCCAACAGGCAGGCAGGCCAACACCGAGGAGAGGAAGGCCGCCCTCAAAACAGCGTCCGACTTCATCTCCAAGATGGACTACCCCAGGCAGACCCAGGTGAGCCAGGGAGCTGGGTGGGACAGTGAGAGTGGGCCCGGTGGGGTGGGGAGGGCTGCTTGGACGGGGTGTCTGAGGCTCCCTGGAGGACCCTGGCCGGGTGGCCTCTGCCCTCCGGGGGACTCCAGCCCAGCCACGACCTTCTCTTGCTCCATCCCTGCCAGGTCTCTGTCCTTCCCGAGGGCGGCGAGACCCCGCTGTTCAAACAGTTCTTCAAGAACTGGCGGGACCCAGACCAGACGGACGGCCCGGGCCTGAGCTATCTCTCCAGCCACATTGCCAACGTGGAGCGCGTGCCCTTCGACGCGGCCACCCTGCACACCTCAACTGCCATGGCCGCCCAGCACGGCATGGACGATGACGGCAGAGGGCAGAAGCGGGTACCTGGGGCGCTGGGGTGGGCTCCCTCCCTGGCACCTCTGGCCCACCTCTTCTCTGAGGATGTTTCTCTAAGAGGCTTTGACCCCAGTTTTGATGGGTGGGATTCTTTTGTCTTGCTTGAGTTTTACAACCAACATGTCCTAAGCCCCTGCTGTCTTGAGGGCTCCCTGCAAGTGTCCGAGACCCTGCCCTTTCCATGAAGAGTGCTGGGACGGGAGGGGAGGTGGGCACAGCTGGTTGCTGAGACCTGTGTGGTCAGTGGAACATGGGGGTGCACAGGGACCCTGGGAACGCAGGAAGGGCGGTGGAGGTGGGTGGTTGGGGCATCTCCATAGAGATGGGGACCCTTGGGTGGGGCCTCCGAGTATGAGGAGGTTTGCTGCCAGAGTAAGAGTGGGTATTCGGGCAGGGAGCTGTCCTGGGAGCCTGGTGCTGAGGATGTTCTCAGGGGAGGGCCTTAAATTCCTCGTCCAAAAGTGTGGCCTTGATTCTGTATCAACCATTAGGTGCTAGTGAGGGTTTTTTCTTTTTCTTTTTTTAAAGGCAGAAATGTGACAGGCTCAGTTCTGTGCTTCCAGAACTCACTGTGAAAATGAGTTCGAGACAGGAGAATGGGAGTAGAGACCTCATGCGGAGGTCGTTGCAATAGTTTAGGGAAGAGGAGATGGCCGTGAGCCCAAGGAGTTCACAGAGAAGATGGAGAGGTGGGGAGTGGGATTCCGAGATGCTTAGGAGGTAGAATCAACTTCAAACGTCGATTCCATCCTACATAATAGAAATGGCAAAATGTTCGTTCTAATTTATTACTGGTTCTGTCATTGGTTCATTAGTTCAGTGGCAGAGGAGCATGCAATGAAAATGAGCCAGGATAGGGCAATGTGGAAAGAGCCCCGGCAGCTCAGCGGTGTGGTCTTGGGGAAGTTACTTAACCTTTTTGAACCTCACTTTCCTCATCTGTGAAATGAAGCTTAAGTTAAATGTTAGTCCCTGGACCGTAGCCTACCTGGCTCCTCTGTCCATGGGCAAGAATGCTGGAGTGGGTTGCCACTCCCTTCTCCAGGGGATCTTCCCGACCCAGAGGTCGAACGCAGGTCTCCTGCATCGCAGGGAGATGTTTTTACTGTCTGAGCCACCAGAGAAGCCCCTGCTAAAATGAGGCTTAATCCCACTCCATCACCTTCAAGAATTTTCGAGGTTCAAAGGTTCTACGTGCCAGGACTCGCAGCACCACCAGGTGGCGCTGCAGGGCTCCGTGACTGCTTGGAAAACCGTCACCCGAGCTTTGCAGAGAGATCTGCCAGCAGGAGTCATTCTGAGGTCACTCAGTGACGACCCTGCCTCTGCAGGTGATATCTAAAATCCAGCCAACTTGCTGATACAGCTGATGGCAACTTTAGTCATCATCATCATCATAATTATTATTAACAGCAGCCGCCACCTGCAGGGCCGTCATCCTGTGCCAAGCACTGTGCTGGACTCGTGAAGTAGCTCATTCGATCCTTACAACCTCCCTTATTCCCATTTTCAGATCAGGAAACTGAGGCCCATAGACATCAAGCAATTTGTCCAAGGGTGCACAGCCTGCGAGGGGGTAGAGCCTGATTTGGCTGCAGGTCGTATATTGACGTGTACTCTGAGCCTGTGTTGCACTGTGTAACACACACCAGAAGCACTTTCTGAACCCCGCCATGCAGCTACCAGTCCCTGGACTGCTCCCAAGGAGGAGGAAGCGCGGGGGGCAGGGGTGCGCTGCCAGGATCTGAACAGAAGCCCTGGGTTTGAATCTTGGTGGCTCCGTGATTCCAGCAAGTTATTTCGCTTCAGGCTGAGTCCGAGGGCAATCCCGTGCTGTAACCGCTACCCAGCACCCTCTGGTTTCTCAGCTGGTCGGAGTTGGGGGCCGGGAATGCCGCCCGATGTCTGAGCCCAGCTTTGCTCTGGTAGATCTGGAGAATTGAAGGTTCCAACAAAGTGCCCGTGGACCCCGCCACGTACGGACAGTTCTACGGTGGTGACAGCTACATCATTCTGTACAACTACCGCCACGGCGGCCGTCAGGGACAGATCATCTACAACTGGTGAGGGTCTGGGGTCCCGGAGGGCACACTCTGGGAGCACGGCCACCGCGGGGGGCAGAGTGGGCGGAGCGGGGGGCACACGCTGGGAGCATGGCCACCGCGGGGGGCAGC
>NW_011494838.1:2345299-2349502 GCF_000754665.1 Bison bison bison | reverse complement strand
CGGAGTGGAGGGCACACGCTGGGAGCATGGCCCCCACGGGGGGCATAGGACAGGGCTGAGGGGAGTTTGCGGGTGTGTGAACCTGGGCCAGCACAGCCGTGCTCCACTGGGAAAGGCTTTTGTCCCCGGGTCAAGACCGCTGGTCTTACTTCTCAAAACAAACTGTAAACTCATCTCATAAAAGCATCACATGTCCATTGTAGGAGAGACGTGCGGACTAGGGAGAAACGAATAGAAAATCTCTCCCTCAATTCCACTCTAAGTTCTGTTTATCCTCTGATGTTTTCTAACTAAAGATTATTTTTAATTCTTTAAAGAGAGATGACATATTCACGACTTCGCCCACCTTGCTCTGAAACCCTCACTGCTCTGTGGGTGCCTGCCTTCATTAGCCTCTCACATATCCTTCCAGTCATTTTTATGCGGATAAAAGCAAATCTGGCCCTGTATTCCTAGTCCTCCTCCCTCCCCATGTGAAAGATGGCCTACTGTGTATAATGTCCTGCACTTTGCTTTTTTTTTCCAGTTAATACTTTCTGGAGCTCAGACTGTGTCAGTCCATAAAGAGCTTCCTTACTCTCTTTTTTTACAGCCATGTAATATTCCACTGTGTGGCTATCCTGTAATTTATTTAACAAATTCTCTGCTGATGCATATTCGCTTTGATTCGGCTCCTACTGTCACAAGCACTGCCATGATTAGTTGGCTTAAACAAGCATCATTTTGGATGCGTGAGAAGTGTCTTTAGAGTGAGTTCCCAGAAGCTGGGCTGCTGGCTGACAGTGAGCGCGTGCGTCACTTTGAAGGTGGCACCCAGCTTCTGCAGATGAACTTTGTGCCGCTGGCCTTTTCACTGGTGACAGATGAGAGCATGTTCCCTCGTGGCCTCACTGGTGGACTGTGCTATCACACTTTTGCTCTTTGTCAGCTTTAGAGTTGATAAAACGATGTCTCAGTATAATATCTTTCAGTTCGTTTCTCTTACTGTGCAATCTCCAACTTTTCAAAGGTTGACTGATGGGTTTCTGCTTTTTTAAACTTGCTGAAAAGTTGGAAAAACAGTGCAGACAGTTTCCATGTACCTGTTTCAGTTCCCTCTACGGTCAGCTCCTACCTAACCACAGTTCAGTTTTCAAAACCGAGAAATTAACATTGTTGCAAGACCATTTGCTCCTCTGTAGACGTTTCTTGAATTTCACCAGTTCTCCCACTACTGTCCTTTCTCTGGTCTAGGATCTAACCCAGGGTCTCACGTGGTATTTAGTCATCATGCCTCTCAGTGGCGTTTAATCGTCGTGTTCTCCGTCTTTTAATGTGTGACAGTTCCTCAGGCTTCACTCGTCTTTCCTGGTTTCGATGCTGTGGAGGTCGCCTCTCAGTTTGACAACCTCAGACTTTTAAAAGCAGCTTGAAGAAATGTTTCTGGACTAGGTGTTAATGATACACACACGATACAAAATTCACCAGAAGGCTTTTAGAACATTTTCTTTGATCAGCGCGTTGATCTGTTAGATTGCTTATGCAGATAGCACAGGTTAGTTATGGGAAATTTAGACGGCGGAGGAAGAGGTGAGACAGAAAGCCCTCCACCACACATCTCCCTGTGGGCAGGTGTAGGATGAGGAAGTCCACTGGCTGTGGTCGGATCTCTGTGAGAAGACGGGCAGCTGCGCTGGGGTGTGTGGTGACGGGCTGCTGACTGGGGTGTGTGCTGTGTTGCTTTGGCTCCTGGCTCTGGTTCCTTTTCAGAGAAATCTCTTTTCCTCTTGTTTGTCAGTTTCACTACCTGTAATCTGGAGATTTGCAGGTTTCTCAGGCCCAGGATGACGGAGGGGCCCCGGGCTCTGTGCAAACCAAGGTGCTGAGGTTCACTTCTCTTCCAGGCAGGGCGCCCAGTCCACCCAGGATGAGGTCGCTGCCTCGGCCATCCTGACCGCTCAGCTGGACGAGGAGCTGGGAGGGACTCCCGTGCAGGTGAGCCCAGCCCGCTGCTCACTCATGTGACCGTCCCTCATCCCATGCATCCATCCTTTTGATAGACATTTATGCAGGACGCGGATGCTGCGTCTGCCAACGTGAACACACAGATGTATCCTCCCCCGGCCCCCGGCCCTGCCCTGCCCTGAACCTCTGTGATGTGGTTTATTACAGTCTAGTCGTGGGAGAAAGAGGTTCATCAGACATGCAGGCAGAGGATGTACCATCACACGTGGCCTGAATTCTCACCAGCAGAGTGGAGCTGGGGTCTGAGCTCTGACCCAGCAGTGGCGGCTCTTGCTGGGAAGGGACCACGAACCACCCTCCACCCCCAAACCCACATGTGAGGTGATCTGGATTTAGGCAGCACGGGTCACAGCTGGGATCCGAAGTGACACGGCACACAGGGCAGGAACAGATGGGACCCTCTCAGACCTCCTTGTCCCTCTCCCACCGCCAAGCCCTCGCCCGCGGTCTGCACTGGCTCTGCAGGAGGGCTCTCCCACCGCCAAGCCCTCGGCCGCGGTCTGCACTGGCTCTGCAGGAGGGCTCTCTCCAGACCTGGAAGGCTCTTTTCTCACCACTCCGCCAGCTTTCTTGGCCGAGGCTGACGTCACAATCTGGGAAGAATGTCCACGAACCATCCCTGGGCTTCCATTTAAGGGAATATTTGCAAACATGGGCTCTCTGGGTTCTTGGACTAGACCCAGCCTCAGCCAGGCTAGGCCTTGTGGGAGGGGAAACGCCGAAGCAGTGCCCGGGGTTACCTCAGCCAGCAGGGCTGTCTCCAGCCTTCCTGCACCTCCTGTTCCCTGGCCAGCCCCACTCCACACACAGACCCTAGCATGATGGGCTTGTTTGGGGGTGAGCCTGGGCCATGCCAGCTGCCCTGAGCTGAGCCCAGTGTGTGCGCATAGGACGATGCTCCCACCCCCCTTTCCTGACCTGCTCTCCCGTCTCCCTTTCAGAGCCGTGTGGTCCAAGGCAAGGAGCCCGCTCACCTCATGAGCCTGTTTGGCGGGAAACCCATGATCATCTACAGGGGCGGCACCTCCCGCGAGGGTGGGCAGACGGCCCCCGCCAGCACCCGTCTGTTCCAGGTCCGGGCCAGCAGCTCTGGAGCCACCCGAGCCGTGGAGGTAAGGCCCTGGGCCCCGGACCCCTAGCAAGACTGGCCTCTCGGAAACCCCCCAGGCCTGATGGGCAGACCTCTGGGTGCAGAATCGGTCGGGCGGCTGAGGGGCTGAGAAGCAGCTTTTTGTGCCTTGCTGCCCTGGCAGCAGGATTGTGTGTCTTAGACTTCTCCTTGTTTCAAGAATGCCCAGTGTCCCTCGCATGCCTTCCATGATGGCCAAGTCATTACCTAACAGATAGTCCATTCTTCACAATCTGGATGTTGTTCTTGATTCCATCCAGTTGGCTGCTGTCCCTTTTATAGTGGAAGGTGCAGAAGCTGAACGTAATCCTGCTGAGCAGCCTAGAGGACAATGGGATTATCACCTCCTTTGTTGTGGGTGCTCAACTTCTATTAATGCCTCCCCGATTTCTAGAATCTCCTTGGCTAAGCACAGTGCATTCGTGGCTCGTGGGAGTCAGCTGAGCCCCTCAGTGTCCCGAGTCCTTGTCCTCAGCTCTGATGGGGCACACGTTCCCTCCTCCAAGTCCACCCGTAAGAGCTGCTCTTGCTGCAGTGTCTCCTGGGCTGCGAGGAGTGGGTGAAGCCTTTTTACCTATTTCCTGATTGATTAATTGAGCACTACCCTCCCAGGTGATGCCCAAGGCTGGCGCGCTGAATTCCAACGATGCCTTTGTCCTGAAGACCCCCTCGGCCGCCTACCTGTGGGTGGGTGCGGGAGCCAGCGAGGCAGAGAAGACCGGGGCCCTGGAGCTGCTCAGGGTGCTTCGGGCCCAACCCGTGCAGGTGGCAGAAGGCAGCGAGCCAGGTAGGAGCGAGAGGCAAGGGGCCTGCTGCTCTCTGGGGATGGAGCTGCTGGGTTCCCCTGCCTCCTGTCTGCTCGGGGCTTTCGTTATCCTCCTCCTGCCTCAGCACTTATCCCCTAACGTATGTTCACTAAAGTGGGTGAGATGAAAAGGGGGCTTCTCTGGTGGCTCAGACAGTAAGGAATCTGCCTGCAATGCGGGAGACTTGGGTTTGATCCCCGGGTCGGGAAGATCCCCTGGAGGAGGGCATGGCAATCCACTCCAGTATCCTTGCCTGGAGAATCC
>NW_011494838.1:2340947-2345199 GCF_000754665.1 Bison bison bison | reverse complement strand
GATAGGTTGGTAGGAAAATGGGCTTCCCAGGTGGCAGTAGTGGTAAAGAATCCTGTTGCCAGTGCAGGAGACATAAAGAGGCTCAGATTCCATCCTTGGGTCGGGAAGATCCCCTGGAGGAGGGCATGGCAATCCACTCCAGTATCCTTGCCTGGAGAATCCCACGGACAGAGGAGCCTGGTGGGCCACAGTCCATGGGGTCGCAGAGTCGGACACGGCCAACACGTACACCCAAGATGAAAATGAGAATGTGGTCGTTGAGAGGGAGGCGTCTAGGAGTTAGAGAAAGGAGAGCCCAGTGTGGGCTGGGGCAGGTGGGGAAGGCAGCTGGAGGGGGGCTCACTTGCGGGAAAGCCGTGAAAGATTATATGTGGCAGCTTCGGCCTCATGGGGGCTGTGGTCTGTCCTAACCTTGAGAAGCTTCGTGGACAGAAATGCCACGAGCCTGCCTTGTTTCCAGAGCGGGAGTCAGGAGCACTTCCCTTATGCTAACCCTAGATCTTTCCCTCCTTGGTTTTAAGCCCGCTCTCTCTTGCTTGATGCTAAGCAGAAATGGGGAAGAATAGTTCGATCTAGAGTCACATAATCCATTGAAAACGTCTGAAAGAGTGGACATGTTCTGTATCTGCTAGGTCTAATTTGGTCACCACTGGTCACATGGTTATGGGCTTCCCTTGGTGGCCCAGTGGGAAAGAATCCACCTGCCAATGCAGGAGCCTCAGGTTCGATCCCTGGGTCGGGAACATCCCTTGGAGAAGGAAAGGGCACCCATTCCAGTATTCTTGCCTGGGAAATCCCGCGGACAGAGGAGCCTGGTGGTTAGTCCATGGGGTTGGAAAAGAGTCAGACATGACTAAACCACCACCAGTCACATGCTTCAGTTAATGTATATTTAAATATGACTGGTGGGAAAATGCATTTAAATATAAAAAGCACATGTGGCTGGAGCAGATATAGTGGGAAAATACAGGGGACTGGAGTCAGATGAGGTGGCTTTACTCCGCGCCTGCTGTGTGGCGCTGGGCAAGTGGCTTGGCCTCTCTGAGCCTCAGCCGCCTCGTTTGTCGAGCGGGGATAATTATCCCCATCCCACAGTGCTGTGCCAGTCTCAGAGCAGAAGCAGCCCCGGCCCTGTGTCTGCTGCTGAGTCTGCCCCCCGGGGCCTCTGCTTCATCACCCTCAAGTCCCGCAGGCCCTGTCCCTCTTGGTCACACTGGGGTTTTAAGATGCCGGGTGGCGGTTGAGAGCACTTGGCTGTGCGAAGGCAGCATTTGTCCCAGAGTCTGCGGGGAAGTGCTGGAGGGGGCAGGTGGTGTCAGCTGGTAACTGGCTTGGCCTCCCCTCACAGACAGCTTCTGGGAGGCCCTGGGTGGGAAGGCCGCCTACCGCACGTCCCCACGGCTGAAGG
This sequence comes from Bison bison bison, assembly GCF_000754665.1. Classification (NCBI taxonomy): domain Eukaryota; kingdom Metazoa; phylum Chordata; class Mammalia; order Artiodactyla; family Bovidae; genus Bison; species Bison bison. The sequence goes on along the minus strand of NW_011494838.1, from coordinate 2,343,791 downwards.
ACAAGAAGATGGACGCCCACCCTCCTCGCCTCTTCGCCTGCTCCAACAAGATCGGACGTTTCGTGGTGAGTCCCAGAGGAGGTCCGAGGTCGCTCCCTCTGCTCGCCCCTTGGGAGGTGTTTTCCAGGGAACAAGCTGAGGCATCCACAGCAGGGGCAGGGAGAGGCCTTCTGACGACCCAGTACAGACCCCCACAGGCTGGAGCCAGCTCAGCAGCTCCCCATGGAGGGCAGAGAGAGCTGGGGGAAGGCGGCTTGCGGTGGGCTCTCATTAACCTCTTCCATCCCTTCCTAGATCGAGGAGGTCCCTGGCGAGCTCATGCAGGAAGACTTGGCCACTGATGACGTCATGCTTCTGGACACCTGGGACCAGGTAATGGACGGTCCCCCAAGTAACTTCCCGCTCTGAGCTCCGTGTCCTCATCTGCAGCTTGGGCGTGATGGTGCCCACCTTGCATTATCCCAGCAGATGAGAGGCAGGTAGAATCCCCTTGCCAATAGCAAAGCACCTTAGAAAGGCAAATCAGATGACCAGCATTCGTTCCCAGGCCTTAGGGGAGCGTGAACTCTTACTTTGAACCTGTTGGTAAAGACAGTTGGGCTTTGGTTCACATCTCATGCAGGCGTAACCTCTCACCTAGAAAGAGACATGCCCCTGTCCCCAAGGGCCTCGCGTCCTCGTGAGGGATGGCAGTCAGTAGCCCTTCCTAGCGAGCTGTCTCCTCCGCGAGTTGTCAGGGTTGAACATAGCAGCCATGCAGGCGCAAGACTGCTCTGCATCTGCCCGGCTTCTTCTTGGGCTCCCCGGTTGGAAGGTCAGTACCAGAAGCTTTGCAGTTTAACCATCAGCTGCTGGCTCCTTTGTTCCATTGGCTCCTTAATCTGCTTGTTCATCTGTGTGTTCATGCGCTCAGTCAACACATGTGAAGCATCACTGTCTTCCAGGCAGAATGCTGGGTTGCTGGGAGTCCTGTGATGAACAGGATAGACACCATGCATAGCTGGTGGGGAGGCGCCCAGGTAGCAGGCACACAGCTGTTCATAAGGGCGAAAGTGTCTGCATTCTCTTGTCTGATACCATCTTATGAATGGGCACCCCTGGTGGCTCAGATGGTAAAGAGTCCACCTGTAATGCAGGAGACTTGGGTTCAGTCCCTGGGTTGGGGCAATCCCCTGGAAAAGGGAATGACCACCCACTCCAGTATTCTTGCCTGGAGAACTCCATGGATAGAGGAGCTTGTCGGACTACAGTCTGTAGGGTTGCAAGAGACATGACTGAGTGATGAACGCTTTCACATTTTATGACAGCACTGTTTACAATAGCCAGGACATGGAAGCAACCTGGATGTCCATCAGCAGATGAATGGATAAGAAAGGTGTGGTGCATATACACAATGGAGTATTACTCAGCCATTAAAAATACATTTGAATCAGTTCTAATGAGGTGAATGAAACTGGAGCCTATTATACAGAGTGAAGTAAGCCAGAAAGAAAAACACCAATACAGTATACTAACGCATATATATGGAATTTAGAAAGATGGTAACGATAACCCTGTATGAGAGACAGCAAAAGAGACACAGATGTATAGAACAGTCTTTTGGACTCTGTGGGAGAGGGAGAGGGTGGGGTGATTTGGGAGAATGGCACTGAAACATGTATAATATCATATGTGAAACGAATCGCCAGTCCAGGTTCAATGCAGGAGACAGGAAGCTCGGGGCTGGTGCACTGGGACGACCCAGAGGGATGGGATGGGGAGGGAGCTGGGAGGGGGGTTCAGGATGGGGAACACGTGTATACTCGTGGTGGATTCATGTTGATGTATGGCAAAACCAATACAATATTGTAAAGTAATTAGCCTCCAATTAAAATAAATAAATTTATATTACAAATAATAAAATATTTTAGATACACATCAGAATAGATGACACATAAAAATCAGCTGAAATGATTTTTTGGGGTAATAAAGCTCATCTTAAGAAGCTGAAGTTGAACGGTTCTATGAACACCTATGAGACCTTTTAGAACTAACACCCAAAAAAGATGTCCTTTTCATTATAGGGGACTGGAATGCAAAAGTATAAAGTCAAGAAATACTTGGGGTAACAGGCAAATTTGGCCTTGGAATATGGAATGAAGCAGGGCAAAGGCTAATAGAGTTTTGCCAAGAGAACGCACTGGTCATAGCAAACACTCTCTTCCAACAACACAAGAGAAGACTCTACACATGGACATCACCAGATGGTCAACACTAAAATCAGATTGATTGTATTCTTTGCAGCCAAAGATGGGGAAGCTCTATACAGTCAGCAAAAACAAGACTAGTAGCTGAGTGTGGCTCAGATCATGAACTCCTTATTGCCAAATTCAGACTTAAATTGAAGAAAGTAGGGAAAACCACTAGACCATTCAGGTATGACCTAAATCAAATTCCTTATGATTATACTGTGGAAGTGAGAAATAGATTTAAGGGACTAGATCTGATAGACAGAGTGCCTGATGAACTATGGGCGGAGGTTCGTGACATTGTACAGGAGCCAGGGATCAAGACCATCCCCGTGGAAAAGAAATGCAAAAAAGCAAAATGGCTGTCTGGGGAGGCCTTACAAATAGCTATGAAAAGAAGAGAAGCAAAATGCAAAGGAGAAAATGAAAGATATAAGCATTTGAATGCAGAGTTCCGAAGAATAGCAAGGAGAGATAAGAAAGCCTTCCTCAGCGATCAATGCAAAGAAATAGAGGAAAACAACAGAATGGGAAAGACTAGAGATCTCGTCAAGAAAATTAGAGATACCAAGGGAACATTTCATGCAAAGATGGGCTCGATAAAGGACAGAAATGA
>NW_011494838.1:2339784-2340601 GCF_000754665.1 Bison bison bison | reverse complement strand
TCACGACCCAGATAATCACGATGGTGTGATCACTGACCTAGAGCCAGACATCCTGGAATGTGAAGTCAAGTGGGCCTTAGAAAGCATCACTACGAACAAAGCTAGTGGAGGTGATGGAATTCCAGTTGAGCTATTTCAAATCCTGGAAGATGATGCTGTGAAAGTGTTGCACTCAATATGCCCACAAATTTGGAAAACTCAGCAGTGGCCACAGGACTGGAAAAGGTCAGTTTTCATTTCAATCCCAAAGAAAGGCAATGCCAAAGAATGCTCAAACTACTGCACAATTGCACTCATCTCACACGCTAGTAAAGTAATGCTCAAAATTCTCCAAGCCAGGCTTCAGCAATATGTGAACAATGAACTTCCAGATGTTCAAGCTGGTTTTAGAAAAGGCAGAGGAACCAGAGACCAAATTGCCAACATCCGCTGGATCATGGAAAAAGCAAGAGAGTTCCAGAAAAACATCTATTTCTGCTTTATTGACTATGCCAAAGCCTTAGACTGTGTGGATCACAATAAACTGTGGAAACTTCTGAAAGAGATGGGAATAACAGACCACCTGACCTGCCTCTTGAGAAACCTGTATGCAGGTCAGGTAGCAACAGTTAGAACTGGACATGGAACAACAGATTGGTTCCAAATAGGAAAAGGAGTACATCAAGGCTGTATATTGTCACCCTGCTTATTTAACTTATATGCAGAGTACATCATGAGAAATGCCAGACTGGAAGAAGCACAAGCCGGAATCAAGATTGCAGGGAGAAATATCAATAACCTCAGATATGCAGATGACACCACCCTTATGGCAGAAAGT
>NW_011494838.1:2339138-2339684 GCF_000754665.1 Bison bison bison | reverse complement strand
CAACAAAGGTTCGTCTAGTCAAGGCTATGGTTTTTCCTGTGGACATGTATGGATGTGAGAGTTGGACTGTGAAGAAGGCTGAGGGCAGAAGAATTGATGCTTTTGAACTGTGGTGTTGGAGAAGACTCTTGAGAGTCCCTTGGACTGCAAGGAGATCCAACCCGTCCATTCTGAAGGAGATCAGCCCTGGGTGTTCTTTGGAAGGACTGATGCTAAAGCTGAAACTCCAGTACTTTGGCCACCTCATACAAACAGTTGACTCTTTGGAAAAGACTCTGATGCTGGGAGGGATTGGGGGCAGGAGGAGAAGGGGACGACAGAGGATGAGATGGCTGGATTGCATCACCGACTCCATGGACATGAGTTGGGTGAACTCCAGGAATTGGTGATGGACAGAGAGGCCTGGCGTGCTGCGATTCATGGGGTCGCGAAGAGTTGGACACGACTGAGCGACTGAACTGAAGACTCAAGATGGCGGCAGTGGTGATGAGTTACTTCTCTTCCAAGGCTTAGAACCCTATTGGCTCAGATACCAAGAGAGTGGCC
>NW_011494838.1:2334810-2339029 GCF_000754665.1 Bison bison bison | reverse complement strand
CAGCAGACTCAGTGCTCACTGGTTGGATCAATAAACTAGTGAGCACATTAGTCTGCTCACTGGTTGAATAAGTTTATGCCCCCAAACGGATCATTCGTGAACTTCTAGAGAAGGGGCTCCGTCTCATGGCTGTCCCAGCTTGGTTGTCAGTGTTACTGGCTGAGGCAGGCTGGGGTGGAGGACGTGAAGGTGCGGGGGAGTCTGAGGCAGGTGGGACTTCCCAGCACAGGGGCAGCTACTGCTCAGCTTCACCCGCCTGCGAGTGGTCGTGGTTGCCAGGTCCTCCCCGTTCTCAGGGGGATCTGCAGTCTGGATTGAACGTAATCAGCTAGTGACTCCATTTGTCTAAAAAGACACAGCAGACCACCAGCCTCCAGTGGAGGGCGGGCCTGCAAAGCGGGGTGTCGGTCACCAGTTCGCCGTGTCTGTTCCCCAGTCCTCTAGTCACAGTCCGTGGGCTGTGAATGGGGAGGGGGGTGTCCGGCCCACACCTGGAACCTCCTCCTCTTCCAACAGCAAGCTGGGTCAGTGCCCCTCGTGCGGCTTCATCTCACACCTTCCCTCTCCTGCCTCTCCTCCAGGTCTTTGTCTGGGTTGGTAAGGATTCTCAAGAAGAGGAGAAGACAGAAGCCCTGACCTCTGGTGAGGACCCACGCGTGCCTGCCGGTCTGTTTCGGGCGGTGGGGCGGGAGCAGCTTCCTGTGCGGGTCTGGGAGTTCGTGACAGCGGGGTGGGGGCTTCCTCCCCCACAGCCAGCCCCTGGTGAGCCCTCCCCGGGTGGTGAGAGAACAGCTCGGTTCCTGCAGAAGCCGTGGGTCACAGCAAGAGGAAGAGGCAGATAGAAGCTGCCTCGGGTTCCCAGGATGCCCAGGGACTAACCGCATCTGGATCTAGATGCAGGAAAGCAGGTCTCTGGTAGCTGAGTAGAGTCTGATTTGGGAGCTGGAAATCCAGAAGCTGGTTTCTTTGATACCTTCCAGTAGGGGACGCTAGAGAACAATGAGGCACGCCTTGTGAAGCTGGAGGTTAAACTGTGACCTCTGGCCTTTCCTGTGTTTCTGGGCGGGGCAGTGAAGGAGTCACATGGTTGTCGTTGCCTTTAAGGAATGGTGGTGTCCAAGGGAGGGGTTGGGTGTTAGGGGGAGGGGGACCACAGCCACCGTAGGCATGGAACCAGCTCTCCTCGGTGGTGGAGACACTGAGGATTCTTCTGCCCATGTGTCTGCAGCTAAGCGCTACATTGAGACGGACCCAGCTAATCGTGACCGGCGGACCCCCATCACTGTGGTGAAGCAGGGCTTCGAGCCCCCCTCGTTCGTGGGCTGGTTCCTCGGCTGGGATGACAACTATTGGTCTGTGGACCCCTTGGACAGGGCCCTCGCTGAGCTGGCTGCCTGAGGAAGGCAGGCCCCACCCCAATGCCGGCCAGTGCCTTTCAGAACTGTCCGCCCTTCGAGAGGAGACCTTAGAGTGAGCAGGGTCAACCTGGTGTGTGTGCGCGTGTGGTTGGTTTTTTCTTTTTCCTTTTTTTTTTTTTTTTTTTACTGTAGCCAAAACAGCCCTGCAAAAATTCAGGGTCCTTGCAGAATTGTCTCAAGTGTCTGTGCTTTTGAAAATTGAATTCAATAAAAAGCTTTTTGAAGTGTGTGACCTGCTGTGGTTGTTTGTCCTGAGAAGTATCCTCACTGTTCTGGGAAGGGTCCATGGGGTGGGGGTGGGGGGTTGGCCTGTGCCTGAGACCCAGTGAATGAGCTTCATTCAACCCACATATAAATCTGATCCTCCGAGAAGCAGATGCCAAGATGAGATGGAATGGGCAGAGACTGCACTATGGGGAGAGTGCTTGTATGGAAGGAGATTGACAGGCAGCCAGAGGAGGCTGGAGAGCCTTCAGACAGATGCCATCTGACCCCACGTGAAGCAGGGAGGAAGAGGGGTTGGGTGGATGCGGCTTAGACAGCCGTGCAGTCCAGGCGGCTTTTGCATAGCTTTTGGGGAGTCCTCAGACAAAGTGAAAAAAAAATTAATGGCATAGTCCCATTTGTGTTGTTAATTTATCCTTTTGATCATTTGCAAATGTACGATTCAGCAGCGCTGAAGACACTGGCGGCGTTGTGGAGCTGTCCCCACCATCTCCACCCAAACCTTTTTCCTAATCCCCAGCTTAGCTTTATACCCTGTGCCCATGACACAACTCCTTCCCTCTTCCTACTTCCCATCTGCCCCTGGGAACCTTATTGCACTTTCTGTCTCTGTGAACTTGCCTGTTCTAGGTGCATCGTGGAAGTGGAACCATGCACTTGCCTTCTGTCTGGCTTATTTCACTTAGCTTGATGCTTTCAGGATTCATACATTTTACAGCCCATAAAGTAACTGCATTCTTCTTGTGGCTGAATACTATTCCATCGTGTGTGTATATACCGTCTCATTTATGCTTTCATCCATCGATGGACACTCAGATCCTCTCCACCTTTTGGCTGCTGTGAATAATGCCTCTGGGGGTCTTCCCTGGTGGTCCAGTGGTTAAGAATCCCTCTTCAACGTGGGGGACGGAGGTTCAGTCCCTGGTTGGGGGTGCTGCAGGGCAACTAAGATCCCGTGTGCCGCAGCTGAGAGTTGATGCAGACGAATAAATAGATTTTCTTTAAAAAAAGTGTTACTCTGAACGTTGGTGTACAAATATTTGTTTGATTCAGAATGTTCTGGAGCCCATCAGCCAACAAAGGCGATGAAGGTCTCCCAGGAGCGGATGAAGTGTGTCTAATCGCCCCACTTCGGTCAGTCATTGGGAGGCACGGCCTTGGAACACTGGGGGCAAGGAGGTCAAGGCAGTAGCGGGACCCTAGAGTCACTTACACTCCCGGGGGTTGCCCTCCCCTGGAGCATCTACATGGCTCTTCTTCGTCTCCTCTGCTTGCCACGAGTGTTTCTGCTGACAGGAGGTGCCCCTGGGTGCTCTCCGAGTTTGCAGCATGGGTGAGGGCCTCTGTGCCCCTTTGGTCCCCAGACCCTGACTCTCTGCTCATGCTCACATGGTCACAAAGTCCTGTTAGGCAGAAGAGGAAACAGGAGTCCAGAATGGGAGTGGCTAAAAGACAAGGAGGGGAAAAGCCCGAGAAAATAGGACAAAGGAAGGTCCAAGGACTGGAGTGAGGACCTCAGATGGAGCCCAGTTTACACAGGGCAGGCCCAGGGGAAGGAAAAACCATGTGGGGAAGGAAAAACCATGTAAAAAGAGGAGCCAAAGGGCCGGGGGTCATGCACGGGCACTCTCTCTCTCTCTTTCCTCTTCGCATCTTTTGGGTCGGCTTGCCCTCATGCCTCGAGGATGTTATTTTCCTTTATTTTCTAAATAACACGGAGCTGTGACACCATCCAAGAGCTGTGACACGCTGAGGGCTTTAACGTCCGTCGCTTCAAATTTTTGTTGTAATGAGACAGAAACGAGGAAATTGCACACTCCCCTGACAGTGCCTGTTAGACATTTCCATGAACTCGTGTCTCTAAACCTTTTCTCCATGGAGATCCCAAATCAGTCCAAAGAACTGAAGAGGGACAAGCCCCTCCCCTCCCCTCCATCCTTCTGGTCTTTTCTCTGGTGGTTTCCTCTTTTGTTCCATGCCACCTCCCTCTCCCCCATCCCTATCAAGTTACAGAAGGAAAACTCCCCTGCAGAGGATGTAGAAGAACAGAAGCCAGTGTGAGGGGTTCTGTGGTGGGAAGGGCGTGTGTGTGTGTGTGTGTGTGTGTGTGTGTGTGTGTGTGTGTTTACACCATTGTTTCCAAAGCTGGCTGATCATGCAAATTGCCCAGGGAGCTTTTTAAAAGTATAAAATTCCCCAGGGGGAGCCCTACCTCAAGAGAGTCTGATTCATCGCAGAAGTGACGAATGTATCGGGGAAGGAATTTTCCAGGTGACACAGTCGGGGTGGGAGGTGGGTCAGGTCATGTCAGGCACTTGTGCTGTGTTGTGTGCTTGGTCGCTCAGTCCTGTCCAACTCCTTGCAACCCCACGGACTGTAGCCCGCCAGGCTCCTCTGTCCATGGGGATTCTCCAGGCAAGAATACTGGAGTGGGCTGGCATTTCCTCCTCCATGGAATCTTTCCAATCCAGGGATGGAACCCACATTGTGGGCAGATTCTTTACTGTTTGAGGCAGGGTGTGAGCAGCCCCTTGTCAGAGCTGGAGGGAGGCTGCTGTGCTCAGGGACAAACAGCA
>NW_011494838.1:2319855-2334710 GCF_000754665.1 Bison bison bison | reverse complement strand
GGGCGGGGGGCGGGGGTAAGGGGAGGCTAGGGCAGAAGACAGGGAAGGCAGGAATTCACAGAGGGCCTCAAAGTCTGCAGAGAGGGGGTTGGACTTGAACTTGTAATGCCTGCCTTTATTCCAGAAGGCCAATTTCAGGGTCAAAGCTATTAACATGACAAATGCGAAACTCTGGAACAAAGGGGCCTTGACCACCTGGAGCTTGTAGGGCTTCCCTAGCGGCGGGGAGGCCTGTCGAAAGCTCCCAGTCCTGGCAACCTGAGGGAGTCCAGCACAGGTGAACCCGCCCTGCAGTTTTCATTTCCTTTTATCGGCATTCAAGGAGGTTTATTGGCCAATTTCTGTTTATTGGTGCCTGTGGCTTCAGAGAGAGAGACCTGTGAACTCTGAGAAAGGGAGTTGCCTGAGGCAACTGAATTGCTTCAGCCCCCTATTTTTTCTCTCAAAGGCAAAATAATGAGTCAGGAACACTATCACTTCAACCACATATTTTTCTCTTCCTAATGGTTTTTGAGAGACGGTGGATTCCATCATGTACGATGGAGAAGTCATTGCAAAATGCCATGAAATGCCCAAGTGCCAATGGGGCGTCTCCTGGAAAGAGGTTGGCCTGGGCTTAGAACCTGCATCCTATCTTGGACAATTCAGTTGAATAGATAACATATTTATGCCAGGCAGTGTGCAAGGCACTAAGCATAGTACAGAAAACTTACGTGAGCTTCAGTTTCCCCCCTGCAAAATGGTAATACTGTCTTTGTACAGTACCCAACCAGAGTTGTCACAATGGAGGGCTTGAAAGCTGGACTTCGAAGTCAGACCTGGGTGCAAGTCAAATTCAGTGATTTTAAAACTGGGATCAATAGAATTCTACGAGGTGCTTCAGTGATTTCACAATTTGGTTGAAATTTAGTTTTTAAAGTGGTAACAAATATCACAGACACTCGAAACAAACGGGAAACTGAAGGTAGAGCCTCATTTAAGGATGTAACTGCCTTTCTAACTCCAATTGTTTTCAATGCAGCCTCACTGATTGACATTAAGTAAATGTTATAAATGTGAACTTGAGAATTTATTCGTTTACTTTGGAGTTTCCTTTGAAAAAACAGGGGGAAAGGTTGCGGCTAAAAAGAAGTTTGGAAATAGGTGGTTCACTATTTCCTAGCAGAGTGACCTTGTGAAGCAGCCCAGTGTAAAGATCACAGAAATATTTTAAAAGGCCATGTAACCTCAGAGATCTGTGGAAGCCCGGTTTCCTCCCACTCAGGTAAGTGTGTTGTAACATGTCGTGGCTACAAACACCCAACCTACTTCTTTCACTCGGACTGAACTGACAGCCCAAACTGAAGTTTAAGGCCTGCTTGGCTATGAATGCAAAATTCCACTAGTCAAATTTGAATCTCAACAGTGCTGAAAAGCTGTGGTCTGCATATAAAGTGACTGGTGGTGTGTGCACGGGAGTGGTGGGGGCAGGCGCTGTCACACGAGGGCACAACAGACGCCTCAGGAGTCTGACTGTAGACAGAGCCACGTTTGACTCTCAAGTCTGCTGCTTCCTAACCATGTGATGCTGGGTAAGGCACTCTGAACTCCAGGGTCCTCATCAGTAACATGGGGATAAAAATGCATCCCATCAAGCTGTTTTGAAGATAAAATGTGTGCACAAGTACTTGAGCACAGAGCCGGGCGCCTGCTGCTCCACAGGTGGTGGCCGTTGATCCAAGGCCGCTCTTCGTTTTCTCCGGGTTTCTCGGGGAGCTAGTGGTAAAGAACCCGCCTGCCACGCAGGAGACACGTGGAATGCAGGCTCAGCCCCGGGCTGGGACGATCCCTACAACAGGAAATGGAAGCCCACTCCCGTATTCTTGCCTGCAAAATTTCATGGACAGAGGAGCTCGGCAGGCCCCGTCCACGGGTCACAGGGTCAGCCATGGCTGCGCGTGCCTTTCGTTCATCTCGGCGGTGCTGGGCCTTGTCTAGCCGTGGCGGGGGGTGGAGGTGCTGCTCTGTACTTGTGGCACGCGGGCTTAGCTGCCCTTCGGCATGTGGGATCTTGGCTCCCTGCCTAGGGACTGAACTCCCGTCCCCTGCGTTGGAAGGCGGATTCTTAACCACTGGACACCAGGGAAATCCCTCAGGACAGTCTTTTAAAGGTTGAATGTCGCAGGTAACACCCATAGCTTTTTGGAGGGTAGGGGTTGTTTTTTCTCTTTATTTTAAAGCTTTCCAAACGGAAATATCCTATTTGCTTTTTCTGATAGATTTGTGATTATCGTAAAACATTAAAATATAGAAAAAGTGAAAGCTTCTATGTGATGTCTTCCAAAAACATCCATTCTTAACTCTTTGGTATAGGTTTTTACAATGCCCCCCATTGGTTTTATATCATTTATTCCTCTTTATAAGTAGGGTTTATGCCAGTGAGTTAGCTGGGTGACAGGAAGAAGTGAGACCCTGTCCTGTTTGGGAAATCAGACCAGCCAAGGATTCGTGGATCTCAAACTCCTCAGGGAAGCTGCGTGGACACCAGAGGGAGTAAGACACGACAGACGGCAGAAGGCCGTGGCCTCCCCTCTTCCTCTGGCCCAGGAAGAGTGTGCAGCAGCCAAAGCAGCCAGTCCAGGCCTGGAGAAACACATGTGCCACTTCTGAAAAACGAAATCCACACACACCACATGCAGGCAGAAACAGATTCTCATCCCAGAAAATCAGTATGAGCTCACACTTTATTATGCACAGCATTGCAGAGGGGGCCGCCCGGAAAAGCCCTCGCACTAAGGGGGCCGCCTGGAAAAGCCCTCGCACTAACACTGCCCGCTGTCATCCTGCAGCTCCTTCTACGGCTCCTCTCTCCCAGGCGACTTAACTTCAACCCACAACCCACGAGGAAGAAGAGCGAAGACTGTCTGGTGTCTGGAAACAGACTCAAGGAACAGAAAGCACTGAACCTTAAAGTCTGAGAAGAGACTTTTAGCCAGGATATGCGGTTGTCTCCTGGTCCTTAGTAGTCAGGGGTGAGCCACCTCGCAAAATAGAGAAAATCATTTCAATTTTAAAATTGAAAATAGAAATGCAGCTTGAGTTCCAAGTCAAAATGCTCCATATACATCTACTGAGCTCAGCCAGGACCCGGATCCTCGGTGGCCCAAGGCTTCGTAAAGTAAACTTGGAAATGGGCTGCTGGGGAGGGGCTCAGGAAGACTGACAAGTGACCCGCTGAGGACAGATACGAGGGGCGGCCCTGGGTGAGGACACTGCTATTTTTAAATTTTTAAAAGTGACCTCACAGCTTCCAAGAGGAAGCGGTACCAATGCACTAGCCGGCTTTCCAGAAACCAACAGGAAGAATACCAGGTGCCTGGCTTCACAGGCATTTGTGAAACGGAAGATGCTTCCTCAAATTACAGCGGTTCAGAAGTGCTGACCAGTTCCTCCTTCAGCATCAACATATATGACAGAAAGGTGACCAGGCAAATCAAAAAGAGCCATATCTCTACAGATATGCCAAGTCTGACTGTTTTTCCAAGCTCCTTGGATACTGTGTGCCTGACTATGAATTCCTTCTGTTACTTAATGAACGGTAACCAAGATAGCTCACAGCGTCCAAGAGTTGTTAACATGCAGACAGTAAAATATAGTTTTCTAAAGATATATTTTATCAAGTATTAGTCCTTAAGCCATTCAAATTGGTGTATAAACAACTATTTATAGGACTTAGAGAAAATTTTATTTTAAAAATTCAAATATTTAGAATCTGACATATGAGAATAGGCAAAAGTGAGAAAAAAGCACCTCTGTGGTAAGTATTTAGCTGGTTTGAAAGAGAGAGGAATCATTTACTCATAAAGGGGCTCAATGACGTTAAAAACAACAACCCGCGTTGTTCTGAACAGATCCCTAAAGCAGTGGGTTTAAGGCCCTCAAGAATCTGGGTGATCATCTCCCTCGATCTTGACCTCCAGTGCTGACAGGCACTGGCAAGAACATGTCTCCTCTCAAGTAAGGAATAGTTTGCAACCTGCTCTGAGTTTAGAAAGTAGATGAATGTTAGGAAAATTTCCTTAATTAAGATTCCCCGGAAGTAAGGCACGCGTGGCCCAGAGAAGCTGCTTGTAGCCCAAGGTCACTATTCTCTGCAAAATGTTTGTCTTGCAGAGATACTCTATCTTCTTGCTTCTGGCCTGGAGGCTGATGGAGGGTGCAGAACGACTCGATGAAATCTGAAAGAAGATGGACTTCACCTATCATGGAGCAATCTAAACACATGAACTTTTAAATATTTTAGAGTAAGGTTATCTTACATTAATCACCTCTCTCTCTCTCATGTCGTATTTACAAGCTAACAACCTTCATCTGTTGCTAGGATCACTACTCGTTGTAAGAATATCACACTCAACCTATGGAACAGGGGAGGGAGGGAGAAAGGCCCAGCGTGCACCCCTCCACCTCCCGGCTGAGGGCTGGTTTGGGCCCGTCTCAGCTCTGCCGCCCCCGCGGCTCACTGTTTTGGCCCCATGATAGCCTGCAGCATGTCTATGGGCAGAGGGAAGATGATGGTCGAGTTTTTCTCAGCAGCAATGGTGGTCAGCGTCTGCAGGTACCGCAGCTGGAGGGCAGCGGGAGACTCGGTGATGACCATGGAGGCCTCTTTCAGAGCCCTGGACGCGTTCATTTCTCCCTCAGCCGCAATGACCTACGGAGCAGCGGAAAGAAGAGATTAAACCAGAGGAAACGCTGGTTGTCAAGCTGCAGCCTTCAAACTAGGGCACGTCTGGCTCCAGCCACACATTTCCAGGGAGTCGGCCAGAACAGTTCCCAGGAAAACAGCTTCCAGATACTCAGTTTCTGTGATCTTCTCCCTGTAACTGATGTGCCTGAGTGTGTGCCGGAGGTCAAGACACCGTCTTTACAGGAGGGGGGATGGACCGGGGGATGCAAACCGATTTATATGCAATGCTATGGATCTAATGGATAACCAATGGGAACTGACTGTAGCACAGGGGACTCTACTCAAGGCTCTGGTGACCTATATGGGAAGAAAATCCAAAAAACAGGGGATGGATGCATACGTATCACTGATTCACTTTGCGGCACAGGAGAAACGAACATTATGAAGCAACTATACTCCAATAAGAATTGAAAAAAAAGACATCCTCTTTTACTATTTATTGTCTTTCTCCCATTTCCAGGGCGTCAAACAAAGGGAAAATTCAGAATTCTGTGTAGGAGTTGAGAAAGTGAATGACCCAAATGACTGGATACAAAGCCTTTTGCAAGTCAGATAGATTTTCAATTCTTTGATTTCAAAGAAAGGGAAGAGGACCTTATTGTACTGCAAGCTGATAGATAATTAAAAATGTTTTTCATGAAAGATCAAAAAAGTCATAGGACTTTTCAGCACATAAATTCAGAGGGAGTGCTAAGTACTGTATAAAAGTATTTAAAAAAACCCCTTCCATTTCCATCTACTTATTTATATAAATAAGATTTCTTACTTCTCATACTTGTAGAAACGAAAAATAAGAGAACTGATGCCGACTCTTGCCTATTCTAGCGATAAGTAAGAGCCGTCGACAAGACACAGACTCATTCTTCATTCATCTCATTGAGACCCTTGGTTGTAGTACTGCGAAGTTAACTTATATACTAGATGTGTTTCAGAAGGGTGATGAAATAATTCATAACAAAATATATTAGGAAAGGACTCTGTAGGGATGTGAAATGAAAATATAAATTCAAGGAGAAAAACGAAAAATGAAAATTCCTAACTATTAAAAGAGCTTATTTTCTCATCATTCTATAAAATAGAGAATGGAATCATTGTTACCTAAATTTCAAAGAAAGCATTTAAAATGAATGATGTTAACAGTTTTACCTCAAAATGTCAATATTTAAAACATGCCAGGACTTATATGTTTGGCAAATATCCACATTCAAAATGAAAAAATGTACATGTCTATTTAAAATGTGAGATGGGACACACAGATTTTCTGAATTCTTTGAGGGGTTATGTGAGCAAAGCTTGAAGGCTTTTGGAGAGGTGGGGAGGGCAGGGGTTTTAGAGTTTAGGTGGCTGCTGCTGCTGCTGCTGCTAAGTCGCTTCAGTCGTGTCCGACTCTGTGCGACCCCATAGACGGCAGCCCACCAGGCTCCACCGTCCCTGGGATTCTCCAGGCGAGAACACTGGAGTGGATTGCCATTTCCTTCTCCAATGCATGAAAGTGAAAAGTGAAAGTGAAGTTGCTTAGTCATGTCCGACTCCAAGAGTACTGGAGTGGGTTGCCATTGCCTTCTCCAAGAGTTTAGGTGGTCTTGAGCTCAAATTGCAAACCTAACCCTTCCTAGCTGAATGTCCTCAGAAAGGTTATTTAACATTCTGAGCCTCAGTTTCTTATTCTTAAAATGGGAAAGCACCGACCTCATGGGACCATTGTAAGGAAGACAGAGGTCTATTATGTGTTGAAGTGTATAAACAGAGGCTAATTATATAGCAAGGGCAAGTGACAAGACCTAATTTTTGGATCCACCTATGCCCTAATTCTTAAAAGATTCAGAAGCCAAATCAAGGCAGCTATTCCTAAGTCCTAATCCTAGGAGGACAGGTGTAAAGATACCATAACCCTCTTAAAAGTATAGTTAGGTTGTTCTCACAGGAATCTCAAAATATTAATGGTTTTTTTTTTTCTTCTTATGCTAAATTTTTATTTCAATGCAACTGCATAAGTATGAGTATTTATTCAACGTATAACAATTATGACATCCACAGGGAATTTCTTAGGGGAAATAAGACTGCAAACACTATTGCACAGATCCTAAAAAACTATTAGGCTGGTAAATCTACAACTTACAGCTGGAGGTTTTCAATACTTCTGTGAATATGAGAATTGAAAGCAATGGTCTTACGACCAGTATAATTTCATTCAGTTACACAGTAAGCTTTGGGGCCTCCCGGGTGTCAAGACCTATAAAGGGGCTAGGGTAGAGGAGGGACTCCTCCACGTCCTTCAGCTCCTGGCCAAGCAGGGCAGATGGACTTGGAAGCAGATCATTTCATTCCAACGTGACAAATGCTGACTGAGGCAGGTACAAGGCCCAGAGCTGGCAGGAAGAGGAAAGCAGTTTTTGCCAAAGGTGAAGTGGTGGGGTTATGCCCTCGATGAAGCGGAACAATAGAGGATGGAGGCCTTGCTGTTTGGACTAAGGTGAGAAAGACTATTTCAGGCAGAACATGGGAAAAGGTACTGTGGTATAAAAAAACCTAGTGTTCCAGGAAACTATAAGCAGGTGAGCACTGTGAGGAGGAGGGGGAGGTGGGGGCGAACAGGGCAGAGGGGGAGTGAACTGTGAGTGGGGGAGGGGGGAGGGGGTGAATAGGGAGGGGGGTGAGCAGGAGGGGGAGGTGGGGGTGAACGAGGAGGGGGAGGTGGGGGGTGAACTGGGGGGGCTGAACAGGACGGGGAGAGGGGTGAACAGGAGGGCGGGAAGGGCAGCAGGGACCCAGGTGTTCGTCTTTATCCTGAAGGTGATGGGAAGCCTCAGAGTTAGAGAAAAGCCTCCACCAGATGTTAGAGCATCAGTATGAGAAGAGACAGAGGAGAGCTTTCGGAGCGACCTGGTGTCAGTCACCAGTGGTGTGGGCGGAGAAGGAAATGGGCTGTTGAGATTCAACAGTGTGGGGCGGACTGGGCGGGACTCGAGGGGCACAGGCTGTGTCTGGGTTCTGTGCTGTGCATTAGGTGAGACAGAGGAGCCTTACTGGAAGAAGGGACCAGATTAGAGGATAAAAACTGGAATTTATCAGCATTTTAAAGCATTATGTCCCCCTAAGTGTGTGGGAAGGGACCAGTGCCAGCCACACTGAGAAGAACTCTGGGAACTGTCTCCCAGGCAAGGCCTGGACAGAACACACAAGCTGACCCTGCCACGGGCACAGCAGGCTCTGATTTTTCCCGTCAGCTCAGATGTCCAATAAGGCGCTTTTTTTTTCCCCCTGTCTGGACACAGATCAACTGCAAAGATAGCTCAGCTCCCACTACCAATCAGCACACCATCTCTTGGCTGGGAAGCCAGACCCACCCAGCTGGGCACACATTTTGTTACTAGAAAAGCTGGTCTGAGTGAGCTGCCAAAGATGTGAACACAATACCCTAGCCGTGTCTAATACAAGCCAAGCGGGTGCTGTGGGCAGGGTCTTAGAAACCAGGCACTCGCAGTTTCTGCCAGAAGCCCGGAGCCCCGTCAATCGACACTTCCTATTCACAGAGCATCGTGTCAAAGCTTGGAGAAGGCAATGGCACCCCAGTCCAGTACTCTTGCCTGGAAAATCCCATGGACGGAGGAGCCTGGTGGGCTGCAGTCCACGGGGTAGCTAAGAGTCAGACACGACTGAGCGACTTCCCTTTCACTTTTCACTTTCATGCATTGGAGAAGGAAATGGCAACCCACTCCAGTGTTCCTGCCTGGAGAATCCCAGGGACAGGGGAGGCTGGTGGGCTGCCATCTATGGGGTCACACAGAGTCGGACACGACTGAAGCGACTTAGCAGCAGCAGCAGCAGCAGTGTCAAAGCTGGTGAGTTCAGGCCTGTGGAAGGGTCCTGCTGTCTCCTCCTGCGGCCCAGGGGGCTGCTCTGAGGGAAGGGCTGGAAAGGCCACCTGCGTCCTGTACTCCACCCGCTCAGTTATCACACAACTAGGTCCAGAGGTGCAAGCCCAAAGCCCATGCCAGGCACTTTTCTGAGAATCGTGACAAAGGAAAAAGGGAGAATCTGCAAGCACAAAAGATATTACATTTCCAGTCACGGTCTGAAAACCTTAAAAGAGGTCCCGCTAACATAACAGTTCAGGAGAATCTGTCCTCTTGTAACTTTTCTCTCAAATGACGCTTGTGAGCACTTAATGTGCTCATTTTCTTTGCAGTGTAGGAAGCCTTCATCTCAACCATTATTCATTCAGCTAGCAGCGGATGTCTGGATAATCTCTAGTCAGGGGTACTACAAAGTGCTGCTGTGAACACTCCAGCACACGTCTTCTGGGAAACAAGCATGCATTCCGCTCAGATCCACGTGGCCAGACGCTCCAGAGCTGTCGTACCAGTGCGTGTTCTCGACACCGAGACCTCCCCCTCCCCCACACTTGGATCTTTTCTTTCTTTCTTGTTTAAACCCATTACAGTGAATGTTTAGAGTGGCATCTGCTTGTGACATGAGTTTGCATTTCAGGCTAATTAACTTGAGGAATTTTTCTCTGAAGTCTCTTAGTCGATAGACTCTTACAACCTTTTCCTTTGCAATTTATTTAAGAAACAGTGACCCCTATTTCTCTGAGAACTTGAATACTGGGCCTTGTGGTTGTTGTAGGATAACTGGACTCTATGGAAGAATTAAGACTCCTTGAGATTCTGTGTGTTAACCCCACCCTTACTGCTACTGCTAAGTCGCTTCAGTCGTGTCCAACTCTGTGTGACCCCATAGACGGCAGCCCACCAGGCTCCTCCATCCATGGGATTTTCCAGGCAAGAGTACTGGAGTGGGGTGCCACTGCCTTCTCCGAACCCCAACCTTAAAGACAGCCAGATCCAGTGAGAGCCCAGTAATTCAGAATCCTAAGTGACTTTATTTTTTCTTATAAAGCGAAGTCAGGAGCTCTTTCCTAACTGGTGGAATGTTTGCAAAGGAGGCTCAGTCCTTCCTGGAAAGAAGGCAGTGAGGAGCACAAGAAATCTTAATTTCCACAGTCACTAATCAACTGTGTGATTTTGAGATCACATCACTTTTTTGGGGTTTGATATTTTTGTCAAAATAGTGGGAATGGCAAATGCATTTCGTTCTCAGGGCCAATTTCAAGCAGCTGTGGGTGGTTACCGAGTGTGCATCAGGGCTTCCCAGCTGGCGCTGGAGGGAGAGCCTGCCTGCCAGTGCAGGGGACACGAGAGACATGGGTTTGATCCCTGGGCTGGGAAAATCCCCTGCAGGAGGAAATGGCAGCCCACTCTAGTGTTCTTGCCTGAAAAATCCCATGGACAGAGGAGTATGGCAGGCTATAGCCCATAGGGTGGCGAAGAGTCAGGTATTACTGAATCGACTTAGCTCGCCCGCACGCACACCTAGAGTGCTTCAGCAGCATTCTCAGGTCAAGCCCAAGCTCAGTGGAAAGCAGCGCTGTGGTCAACGACGGGCATGGGAGCTGGAGGGGGACAGGCAGCATTTGTCACCTTCAGAAGATAATCTCTAAGGACCCTTGGGGCGCCAATATTCTATATCGTCTATGTATGATAAATTCTATTATTCAACGTGGTTTGGGAACGGGGCTTTTGGTTAATGACAGATTCTAGGTAAAAGGGATCCCTCATTTTCAAAATAACTAAATTATAGTGAGGCATAGTTAATATCATTCTCATAAATACAATTAAATCTTCTAAATAAAATATCATGGTTTGGAGAGAAAATACTTGAGGGCCCTGCAGTGTCGGAAGCGCCAGTCAACCCACTGTTGTTCAGTCGCTCAGTCGAGTCCACTCTGCGACCCCACGGACAGCAGCCCACCAGGCTCCTCTGTCCATGGGCTTTTCCAGGCAAGAGCACTGGAGTGGGTCGCCATTTCCTTCTCAAGAAGATCTTCCTGACCCAGGGATCAAACATGAGTCTCCTGCTTGGCAGGTGGATTCTTTACCACTGAGTCACCTGAGAAGCCCAATTAACACGTTAGGAAAATCTAAAAGTTCTGGTTAGTGAAACATTCTGGATGCAGTGTGTCAAATGAATCTATTTGGTGCTGGCTAAAAAATTAGAGTGACCCATCTGTGGCTTTGGAGAAGGCAATGGCAACTCACTCCAGTACTCTTGCCTGGAGAATCCCATGGATGGAGGAGCCTAGTAGACTGCAGTCCACGGGGTCACTAAGAGTCGGACAGGACTGAGCGACTTCACTTTCACTTTTCACTTTCATGCAATGGAGAAAGAAATGGCAACCCACTCCAGTGTCCTTGCCTGGAGAATCCCAGGGACAGGGGAGCCTGGTGGGCTGCGGTCTATGGGGTCACACAGAGTCAGACATGACTGAAGTGACTTAGCAGCAGCAGCATCTGTAGCTTACAGGGCATCCTAACAGAAGGGCAGGGTTCTGTGGTTAGCCAGTTATCACCAGCTGCTACTGTTTTCTAACAACAACAAATTGGTTCGCTACTGGTATCTTGGGAGATCTGTCACGTCCACAGCAACTGCTCCTATGAAGACTGTCCCTCTTCCTCCATCTATTCACAGGTGAGGGGGTGTGGGACCTTTTTAAGATCTTTGATCAAAGCTGGGTCACTCTGAAGTGAATCTGGGGTGGGGGCTGGTCTGCTTCCCACAGCATTCGGCCGGGAGACACACGCACTTGAGAACCAGACCTTCTCCCCTCCAGCTGTCTGCAGCGAGGCGAGGCCCAGGATGTGGAATGCCTGCCTCCCCTGAGGCTGCCTTCTGGTCTCTGGCTTTGATTCTGGTGAGGCTTGACTCTACTTCCTACCCTTGGGTTTGGTAAGACATCCCTATGAACTCATTTGAACATATCTTCTTTTCCAGATTCACAAATATTCCCTCAGCACCTCCCATGGATGTCACACACCCATGCAGGGTTAAGACACAGTCAGGGATGATGATTTAAAAAAAAGACAAAAAGGGGAAAAAAATCAGACATCAAGGAAAAATAAGTGGGAAAAAAAAGAGCAGAGAAAGGAAGATGGAAACTGTAAGAAGGAAGAACAACTTGGGAAAAGGAAGAAAGAGACAAAAATAAGGAAGGGATGGGACAGCCGTTCACTCTGAAGTCAGACTGTTGGTGTGTCCTTAACAGAGGGCTGGGAGAATAACGCAGGGCGTACGCAGTTCTAACAGAGCCAGGCAGCTATCTATGTACTGGAATTCCTAGGAGGTGCGGTTTGTAAGAAAGCAAGGTGAAGGACAGTATGTGCTGTGACCCTACTTCTGTAAAACAGGCCAGCAGACTGACAGCCTAGTCAATAAACCCCAATGAAAATCTGGGGGTATCAACATATACACTGAGTTGCTAAGAGTAGTGGCCTCTGATGGGAGGGGATATGATTTAAAGTGATGAGGAGAGCTTTCATCTTTGCTACTTTGGGACTATTTGGATTTTTTACAACCAGCATGTTTACATTGTATGTTTAAAAAGGAAGCCTCAACAGGAAAAACAAACCACACAAAAAACACAAAGGTACCTTGGCTCGGGCCTCCCGGGACGCCTCTGCCTCTGCAGCCATGGCTCTCTGCAACTGCACTGGCAGCTTCACGTCCTTAATTTCCACGCGCTCCACCTTTATTCCCCAGTCATCAGTGGCATCATCCAGGGTACACTGTTAGGAAGACAGAAGGCAGGTTGAAAATGTTCAGTCCTCGCTCAGGAGCCTAAGGCAGCTGTGTTCACTGGGATCTGGAGTGGGTGAGGCGCTGGTGGAGGGCTGCGGAGAGAGTCAGCCACGGCGGCATGCAGGCTGAAGTGGGAGGCTGGATTACTGGGAAGTTTTCTTGATTCTGCTACTAATAAGCTAATGTGGGTTGGCAAACGTTTTCTAAAAGAGCTAAATTCCTTCTGCTGCTGCTAAGTCGCTTCATTCGTGTCCAGATCTTTGCGACCCAATGGACTGTAGTCCTCCAGGCTCCTCTGTCCATAGGATTCTCCAAGCAAGAACACTGGAGTGGGTTGTCATGCCCTCCTCCAGGGACCTTCCTGACCCAGGAACTGAACCTGCGTCTCTACGGCTCCTGCACGGCAGGCGGGTTCCTTACCACGAGTGCCGCCTGGGAAGCCCTAAAGGGGTAGACAGTGGTTACTGATTTTCAGTGTCTGTTGCAACTAACTCTGCTGTGCAGATTAAAAGTGGCCATGGAAAATAATATACCAATCAATGGGTGTGGCTGCATTCTAATAAAACTGCACTTATTAAAACAGGTGGCCAGAGAACTCCTGAGCTAATGGGACTGTGCGAGCCAGGCTACTTCTTTGTGCTTCAACCTCCTCCCTTTACAACGGGAGGAGTGAAATCACACTATTCCATTTCATACGGTTGTTGGGGCATCACAAGAGACCAAAGAAATCTGCACAAACAGTAACAGTTCAGGTGATGGTACCTGATTTTTTTTGACCAAGTCAGATTTGATTCATCATCTGTTATGAAGGCAAGATTGGAAAGTGCAGGAGTTACAAACAAAGTCATAGGACTCGCACAGAACGTGGCTCCAGCCATACCTGCCCTGTCTTGCAGAATAGCCTCTGAACTATTATGCTAAAAGAAAAAGGCTAACACTAACTTTGGGGAAAAAAATTTATACTGGAGGGAATTTAAAAACAATGCACGCATTGGAGTGTTATTAACCTATAACCTACTTATATGAAAAAAATCCCCCTCCATCAAGCTTGGGGAGAGTTTTCTATGAAGAAAAAAAGGCCAGTGATTCTCCAAGTTGACTTAATGAAAAGTTGTCAAATGCCCATAGGCCCTGTACTCCTCTTCCCAAACCTGCAGTTGAGCTGCGCCAGCGGTGCCCGCCTCACCTGCATGTTGTGTGCGATTTCCTCCCTGTCAGAGAGGATCTGGGAAAGGTTCTTGGTGCCCAGGACGTTCCTCAGGGTCGTTTGTGCCAAGAGACGGGTTGCTGAGTCAGCGTTGGTGATGTTTGCCACGGCCAGAGTAGCGTTCTGCACACGGTAATAGACCACGCCGTCCACACTGATGGTGACCGAGTCCTTAGTGAGGATCTGCGACGCAGGGAGGCAACGGGAAGTCCATCAGCCTCCCCTTTAATAAGGCTGCAAGGACTGTGATCCCACTGAATGTCTTAAAGTAAGAGCTGATTTTTTTAGTAAGTGCTATTGACTGAATGTTTGCATCTCCCTAAAATTCATGTTGAAACTCCAT
This sequence comes from Bison bison bison, assembly GCF_000754665.1. NCBI lineage: Eukaryota > Metazoa > Chordata > Mammalia > Artiodactyla > Bovidae > Bison > Bison bison. The sequence goes on along the minus strand of NW_011494838.1, from coordinate 2,320,796 downwards.
CCCCAATGTGTTGGTGTTTGGAGGTGGGGCCTTTGGGAGGCCACGAGGGTGGAGCCCTCATGAATGGGATTAGCACCCTTATAAAAGAGACCCCAGAGAGACCCCTCCCCCTTCTACTACATGAGGACATAAAGTGAAGACACAAACGGTGATCTAGGAATGGGGAGGCAGGCCCTCATCAGACACCACATTTGCTGGTGTCTTCACCAGCACTACTTCAGAACTGTGAACACTACATATCTGGTTTATAAGCCACCGAATTTGTTACAGAGACCGCAAGGGACTAAGACTGCCAAGTATCAGGATGTTCACTATGTCTTAAAAATTTTAATAAAGTACTTTCGTTTACTATTAATTCCATTCACTCATTTGCTCATTCAACACATACTGAGACTTAGTCACAGTGAGTAGCCGGCACTGTGCTAGGTTTCAGGGATAAAGGCATGAAAAACACTTAGTTCCTACTTTCAAGGAGGTCAGGGAATCAAGGGACGCTTTAAGGGACAAAGATGGGCAGTTGCAGGTAGCAGAGGTGAGACATGAACTAACTCTTGAGAAAGGAAATAATTTTCTGAGGATGGAGTGAGAGTATCCAAGGCAGACAGCAATGTGTGACAAGGGGCGGGGGCGCCAGAGAGCCTGTGTCTGATGAGCCTGAAGCAGCACAGTGTTACTGGGACCAAAGAACTGAACTCTCTTCACAGGGCGATGTCAGGGTGAAAGCATATTTACAGTGTGCTTCATAAAATGGTTACAGGACACAGACCCAGTGTGTCAGTGCTTCCTGTCACGTTCAACGGCAGAGTCCTTGGTTTGGTTCAAAGCCCTTTGATACCTGTCCTCTGGCCTCCTTCCTCCCCACTCCTGCACACGTCCTCCACTGGACGATGTGGGGCTCCCACATGCACCGCGCTCCTTGTCCCGGGCCTCCCTGCAGGCGT
>NW_011494838.1:2315482-2319755 GCF_000754665.1 Bison bison bison | reverse complement strand
CCCTGCAGGCGTTCCTCTGCTAGGGGGTCCCCCTCATCTCTCCTCCCCACAACGTCAGACGGGTACGGCATCTAAGACACAGCTCCAGTGTCCTCTTCTCTATGAAACTTGCCTGACCCTCCCGGCAGAGTTACACACTCATTCCTTCACCCAGTCCCTGCAGTGACGTGATTTATTGACACCACTGCCTCCCTGTTCGACTATGAACTTCCTGAAGGCAGTCTGTCCTTTTATCTGTAGCACTGGCAGAGTGCTTGATACACAGCAGGTAGTCAGTAAAACAGGAGAAGGACTAGACTGTGGGAGGAGCAGTGTGGGGAGAGTCAGGAGGCCTCAACTACAGTCCCAGCTCTGCCAGCTTCTCCTCAGGGACCTCCAGCGAGGGCTTTCAGCTGTTTGACTTAGCGACTCCTCATCTGTAAGATGGGGCTACTAATATTGCCCAATTCTAAGCAAATTTCTTTGAAGGTCAAAAAAGATGTTTGCAAGTGAAGCCATTTTGAGAATGTAAAGATGTACATGGGAAAAAGTCATAAAAATGATAATAGCTATTTAGTTCTGCCAGGCATAAAAAGAGTTAATTCTTTTTTCTCAGTAACATAAAAATACTTCAAATTTGGAGGAGAAGTGGGGAGTTTGTAAATAGATACATAATATATTACCATCTTGTGTGAAAATTAATTTTTTCCCATGATGTGATGGAAAATGTTGGTCATTTCTAAAGGAATTCTTGCCATGGAGACTCTGCCATGGCTGGAGCTTTGTAAAGTTGCAGCTTCTCTATCTACTGATTATTGTAGGCAGAGTGTTTATCTTCCTTCATAACAAGTTCACAGGGGATCAGAAAAAGGACTGCTTGCCAAGTTTCAAACCGCTCTGCGTTCAGGGAGCAGCTGGAAGGCAGAGGCTTGCCGTGACCCTGCCAGATGCCCGCTGTGTTTACAGAGGAAAGTGCCAGAACTCCCTGCTACCCTCAGAGGGCTCCTTCTGAGAGTCAACCTTCCACACAGAGAATACAGACGTGCTCTCAGTCTTGCTTTTACGGGTAAAACGATTTCTGGTGTCACTACATACGTGTGGATCACAAAGTCTCGCCTCACTGACTGCTTGGCTCAGGACCAGCAGTGAAGCTTCTGAGCTGCTCTCTGGATTCTGTGACCAGGCTCCACCGCTCTGCTGAGGGCCTGGCCTCTGGCCAGCAAACACCAGCAGTTCTCTTTGGTCCTGCTTCTCAGGCCTTCTACCTGTGATGGTCATGACGCCCCCTCAGACACAAGGGCCAGGATGGCCATCACTGTGTCAAGGGCTGGGACGGAACGAACGTAGGATGCACTCAGCATGGAGCTGTCCCACAGCTAAGCCTTGACCCGGGACTCTGAAGGTCCTGGCCCTGTCCTTGAGTCGGGAGGAATTCTTGTCTACTTTCTGGGATTCTGCTGTGAGCTTCAACGGTGAGGCACTTTGAAAAAGCACGAAATAATTACTCATATAAAATATCATATTCTTATCTAAAATACCAAATGGGCAGTCTCTAATTCTTTGGCTTCTAACCAGTTTACCCAGAATACTGTCAAGCACTGTAAGAGGAATGTTCTATCAGAAACCCAGAGAGAAGTGTGGTAGGGAGAGTGCTGATGACAGTGCTAATGGTGAATTATGCTTACACTGACGCTACAGTACGTTTATAATAATAATAAGCACTTTCACAGCACTGACTACTTATCAGCCTCTGCTCTAAGCACTTTGCATAGAGCGTCTCATTTAGTCCTCACAAGAACTCTATAGAGCAGGTCCTGCTATTATAACCTCTACTTTATAGATGAGGAAATGCGGGCATAAAGAGAAGTTAAAGAACTTGCTGGAGGTCACAGGGCCAGAAACCGCTGAGGGCAGAGGGGCTCTCCAGCTGTGCTGTGGCCGCTGGCCCCGCTGCCTCTCCACGCCAGGCCCCGGACAGCTCAGTCACCCACAGCAAACGACAACCTTACCTCCTGAGGAGGAATATCAAATGAAATAGTCCTCATGTCCACTTTGATGAAGCTGTCAGTGCACGGCAGAATAAAAAACAAACCTGCAACAGAGACATACCTGAGGTCAGTGCACACCGGCTCCTCACTCATCAGCTCACCGTGCCCTTCCTTCTCACAGGATCAACCCGATTAACCGCAAGGAAGCAGGGCGTCTCAGTGGGTGCGCTGGGAGCCAGGAACGGCACCCTGGACCCCCGAGTGGATACGCTGGGAGCCAGGAACGGCACCCTGGACCCCCGAGTGGGTGCGCTGGGAGCCAGGAACGGCACCCTGGACCCCCGAGTGGGTGCGCTGGGAGCCAGGAATGGCACCCTGGACGCCGCGGCTTTCTCCCCACAGCCAGCCGTCCCCTCAAGACCTGTGGGCTGCATTTCCTTACTCCGCTTTTACTGTCACCCATTTGCTCTCACTTACCATTGTTTTTTGGCCGTCCCACACGGCATGTGGGATCTTAGTTCCCCGCAGGGACTGAACCCGTGCCCCCTACAGTGGAAGCATGGAGTCTTAACCACTGGACCACCAGGGAAATCCCTGGTTTCACTTAGACCAATGCAATTGCTTCTTATGCCATCTTGCTGTTTCTTCCAGTTTGCTTCCCACAAACAAGCCGTACCACACCCTGCACAACCTGTCCCTGCTGACCTCTTCACCACCCCCCTCTTCTCATCCTGCACACTGGCTCGGCTGGGCTGCCTGCAGTTCACTGAGCCTACAGTGCTCTTCTCTGCATGGCTCTGCACACGTTCTGATCCTGGGGATACCTCTCCTCCAGTTCTCACCTTTTCCTGCCGAGATGTCACCTCCAGAAAGCATCCTGCTACTTGGGGCCGACACTCTTCTCTGGGCTTCCACAGCCACCTGTGACTTCCTGACATAACACTGACCACGTGGGACTGTAACTGTCAACTGTCTCCTTGCCGGCGTCCCACCACCAGGCAGAAAGGTGGCAGAGACTCTGTTTTCATGTCCCTTGAATTCTCAGAGCCTGGAACTCAGTGGGAGCTTAACTGAAGTTTGCCGAAAATAATGACTGGAAGCATTTATTTCAGTAGGGATTCTCACACTCAAATTTCGATAGCTGCAGCTATTTCTGGCCTAAAGATAATCTTATCAACTCAAATAGGAAGGGGAGGGGAGAGGCGGGAAGGAAAGGGTAATTTCTGGTAGGCCGTACTGCTATTGTTGCACAAATTCTGCTGTGAGAAGTCTTCTAAGTCAACAGAGACCTTCATGAAGGAAATCACATCAGTAAAAGGATGCATTTTGCTTTCCAGACCAACAGTGCAAGCACTCACCAGGTCCTTTCGCTCCTCCTTGTAAGATGCGACCCAGTCTAAAGATGATAGCTCTTTCATATTCTTTTATGATCTAGATTAAAAACACAAATCATAATTTAACATGAGGAGTACAAGTAGTTACATGCATAGCTTTTGAAATATAATATTTCTCCTCTAAATAGGTGAGATGTTTATAACACCAGATAACAGCTATAGGCAACATGTTAATGTTTAGTGACCCCTCCCAGAATAACCAAGAATTAAGTACTTTTTTGTGGATTACAAAAGCAGTAGATATTCACTGAGTAAAATCTGGATAGTATACAAAGAGTATACAAAAGCAAATTCACAACTTCACTCCTCAGCTGTTAACAATGTTATTCAATTACTCATGAATTGTCAACACAGGGGGAAAAAAGTTAACAGCCTTATAGCTTGTCTTCTGGTTCATTAAATTATAATAGTAACTAATCTGAAAATTCTTAGAGCATATTTTATCTTTTTAGGAATATGTAAGTGACTGTCATTTATCACAGTATTAATAACTTCATGGAAAATAGATGGGAAACAGTGGAAACAGAGACAGACTTTATTTTCTTGGGCTCCAAAATCACTGCAGATGGTGACTGCAGCCATGAAATTAAAAGATGCTTACTCCTTGGAAGCAAAGTTATGACCAACCTAGATAGCATATTAAAAAGCAGAGACATTACTTTGCCAACAAAGGTTCGTCTAGTCAAGGCTATGGTTTTTCCTGTGGTCATGTATGGATGTGAGAGTTGGACTGGGAAGAAGGCTGAGCACCGAAGAACTGATGCTTTTGAACTGTGGTGTTGGAAAAGACTCTTGAGAGTCCCTTGGGCTGCAAGGAGATCCAACCAGTCCATCCTAAAGGAGATCAGTCCTGAGTGTTCATTGGAGGGACTGATGTTGAAGCTGAAACTCCAATACTTTGGCCACCTGATG
>NW_011494838.1:2310795-2315382 GCF_000754665.1 Bison bison bison | reverse complement strand
TCCATCCTAAAGGAGATCAGTCCTGAGTGTTCATTGGAGGGACTGATGTTGAAGCTGAAACTCCAATACTTTGGCCACCTGATGTGAAGAGCTGACTCATTGGAAAAGACCCTGATGCTGGGGAAAGATTGAGGGCAGGAGGAGAGGGGACAACAGAGGATGAGATGGTTGGATGGCATCATAGACTCGATGGACATGAGTTTGGGTGAACTTCAGGAGTTGGTGATGGAGAGGGAGGCCTGGCGTGCTGCAGTCCATGGGGTCCCAAAGAGTCGGACACGAACTGAACTGAATAAGTTTATAGAAGAAACACCAGCACAGGGGGGACAGTAACCACGCGGCAGGTGTTGTGTTGAGTACGTAGCTCATTTAACCCCCACAGCAGCCCCATGAGACAGACCTTGCCACTCCTCCCATCTGACAGGTGAGGAAATTCGGCCAAGGTCACACAGTGAACAGTGGCGCCTGGAGCCACACCTCAGAACCCTGACTCTGGAGGACTTTCTCAGAGGATTGGCCTGCATCCCTGATTCCAGAAAATTTTAGGTGGTGATCCTTACTTTAACCCACAGGAAGGGCTGACTGGATAGGGGCTGAAAAGAAGTCTGTTTTAAAGAAATTTTTTTATTTTTTGGCCACACCCCAAGGCATGTGGGACCTTAGTTCTCTGACCTGAGATCAAACCCACACCCCAGTTCATTGAAAGGTGGGGTCTTAACCACTGGACCACCAGGGAAGTCCCTGAAAAGCAGTCTTAAAATTCCACTGTAATAGGTGGCTAGAGTAAATTTTTCAAGAGATGAAGGGAAAAGAATTATAGGTCAGTATGGTCTCTCTTACACACACATACACCCTTCATGGGCTTATGTACTTATGAGGTGACCCCGTTCCAGATGTGAATAAATCTTTTTTACCTTTATGCACATCCATATTGACATTGGGAAAGTTATAACCGTGAACAAGAACGATACAGCCACCAAAATCCATCCACAGACACCGAGGCCTGTACTGGGGCTATCTGTGGAAATAGAAAAACATACAGTTCTTACCACTGTCCTTAGCATGAGCCCCATCTTCATCCTCGCCGCTCACTGAACGTCAGTTGTTTACATGGACTTGCCCATCGAGTCCACATAAAACCCTGAGTGCAAGCGCTCCTCCCCTGATCTTTACTGTCTGACGAAGTGACACAACGATCCATACCCAACTACCAAGAAGGTGGAGTTCAGTGCAACATCGTTACAATACTAAGAGCTAAGATATAGCGTCTGTTCAGAACATTCTGAAAACACAAGAATAGGAGCAACTCACACCACACTGTTGGAATGGAGGTGAAACCAGGGTGGGGTGGGCAGGGTGGGCAGGCAGTGGCGGCAGCTGTTAGAAAGGCTTCTTGCGGGATGTGATGGTTAAGGAAAAACCAGTGACAAAGAAGGGGACGGAGGGAAAAGCCATTTAAGCTGAGGGTACAGCGTAATTAAAGGTGAAAATCATGATATACTTTACGAGCTCACTTAGGTCCATCTGTAAAACATCTCACTAGGCATACGCACAGCTTACCGCCCATGTTGGTTTTGCTTTCTTACTATTATGAAAACGCTATAATGAACATATTTGTACATGGTTTTCCTCCTACATTCCTAACACTTTACCTTTTCTGTAACGTGAAATTGGGTTTTCTGTTTTTGGCTGTGCAGTGTGGCTTGTGGGATCTTAGTTTCTCGATCAGGGATTGAACCCATGCCCTTGGCACTGAAAGTGCAGAGTCCTAACCACTGGTCCACCAGGGAATTTCCTGAAATAGCTTTCTGTCTGATCACAAAGATAATATTAATACAAGTCCCACTCCAAATAGTTTAGAAAAGTATAGAAGAGAAGGGAAAAATTACTCAATTCCAAGATGATAAATATTCTTCCAAACCCTTTTTGTGCATGCAAATTTTTCAAAGTAAATAAATAAAATTTGCAACCTATTTCCTTCCCTTCTAGGTATTATTCTTTCAGCTTCCTTTTCAGGCTTTGTTGCTAAGCATTTGTGCCTTTTCTGTTTCAGTTTTATTTTTATCAATTGGTGGTTTAGTTGCTAAGTTGTGTCTGACTCTTGCAACCCCATGGACTGTAGCCTGCCAGGCTCCTCTGTCCATGGGATTCTCCAGGCAAGAATACTGGAGTGGTTTGCCATTTACTTCTCTAGGGGATCTTCCCAACCCAGGAATCAAACCTGGGTCTCCTGCACTGCAGGCAGATTCTTCAGCAATTGAGCTACAGGGGGTCAAGGAATTTTTATCAATTACACTTGCACAAAGTTAAAAAAGTCAAATAGTTCCACAAGACGAGCGCAAAAAAGAGGGCAGTCCTCTGCTCACCTCTTCCGATTTCTTCTATTCAAGGCAAGTGCTCTTTCAGCTGTGTATTGTGGTATCTGACTTACCTGTTTCTAAAGAACACACGGGTTTTGTTATTGGTTTTACAGTTTTAAGCTTCATCTGTTGACTTCCTAACCCTCCCCCACCACATAAAGACACCTATCCTTGGAATTGCATGAAAATATCAAATTTTATATTTCATAAATATGCAACCATGATTCAGAGCTAAGCCGTGCAGTGAGGCGTAATTTGTTTTCACTCATACAATTTACTGATTTTTTTTCTGGAGTCACTGTCCTCTTCTTTTGCGTACTTTTCGGTGTGCTTAACGACTCCACTCTCTTCAGTTGTCTGCACCTCCTTTGCGCAGGCTCAGGTATTCTACCCATTTCGCCCGCTGAGGAAGCAGCTCGGAGCCGCGTCTGGACCGATCGATTCTCGGGCTCCCTCCGCTTGCCTCTCACTGCCATCCTGGAAATCCCCCTGCTCTTCCTGAGCTGTTTCCTACTCTCTGTATCTGCTGTCTTCCTGGTTCTTGGTTTCCTTTCTGTGGGGGACAGAGGGCCTGAATAGGCTCAGGGATAGATCCCTGTTCTTTTCAAGCATGGAAGGCTGGTCTTTCCAGGAGCTGTTTTAATAATGAGAGGGAGAGAGGGGGCCAGAGAGGAAGAGGTAGGCCAGGTATGGGTGATTCCTTAGATCAGAGGAGCAATTTAGACGGCAGCGAGAAGAGGTTCCGAATAAACAGGAGGTCAAGAAAGCAGCAGACTGACGGCTGGGAGCACAGAGAAAAGACAGACACATGTGAGCATCCAGGTCAAGTGCTCCAAAACCCAAGATGAAAGATGAGAAATATACATGAGTACTTGGGTCTGGTTTGGTTTTGGCCGTGCTGTGTGGGATCTTCCCAACCAGGGATCAAACCTGTGCCTCCTGCAGTGGAACCGTGGAGTCTTAGGAACGGCCAGGCAAGTCCCTCATGAGTCCTTTCGTTATGCGTGACTTTAGTTTTTTGATCCTGTGTCATGGTGTGAGGTAAATGTTCTACAAGTGATCCAAGTTAACCCTGGAGGCTTCTAAGTTATCTCTTTGAGGGGCATGGACACATTCAGTGAGAGATTTCAAGCAAGGCCACACGCCACTTGTGGAGAGAAGTCCGGTCAGGTGCTGTCGTAACAGATACGAATCACAGCAGCCTTTTTAGGCGGCTTGTTATACTTCCTGCACTGTGTTGAATTACTTTAGACATGTATCTCATTTACTCCTTACAAAGTCCCTGGGAAGTTAGGTGTTTTTAATTTCACTTTACCATACCATTCACATCCTGGAATGTGAAGTCAAGTGGGCCTTAGAAAGCATCACTACGAACAAAGCTAGTGGAGATGATGGAATTCCAGTTGAGCTATTTCAAATCCTGAAAGATGATGCTGTGAAAGTGCTGCACTCAATATGCCAGCAAATTTGGAAAACTCAGCAGTGAACACAGGACTGGAAAAGGTCAGTTTTCATTCCAATCCCAAAGAAAGGCAATGCCAAAGAATGCTCAAACTACCACACAATTGCACTCATCTCACACACTAGTAAAGTAATGCTCAAAATTCTTCAAGCCAGGCTTCAGCAATATGTGAACCGTGAACTTCCAGATGTTCAAGCTGGTTTTAGAAAAGGCAGAGGAACCAGAGATCAAATTGCCAACATCCAATGGATCATGGAAAAAGCAAGAGAGTTCCAGAGAAACATCTACTTCTGCTTATTGAGTATGCCAAAGCCTTTGACTGTGTGGATCACAATAAACTGTGGAAACTTCTTCAAGAGATGGGAATACCAGCGCACCTGACCTGCCTCTTGAGAAACCTACATGCAGGTTAGGAAGCAACAGTTAGAACTGGACATGGAACAATAGACTGGTTCCAAATAGGAAAAGGAGTACATCAAGGCTGTATACTGTTACCCTGCTTATTTAACTTATATGCAGAGTACATCATGAGAAATGCTGGGCTGGAAGCACAAGCTGGAACCAAGATTGCCGGGAGAAATATCAATAACCTCAGATATGCAGATAAATCACCCTTATGGCAGAAACTGAAGAGGAGCTAAAAAGCCTCTTGATGAAAGTGAAAAAGGAGAGTGAAAAATTTGGCTTAAAGCTCAACATTCAGAAAATGAAGATCATGGCATCTGATCCCATCACTTCATGGGAAATAGATGGGAAACAGTGGAA